>NC_081840.1:150596281-150886377 GCF_963259705.1 Myotis daubentonii | reverse complement strand
GAGAGAGAGAGAGAGAGAGAGAGAGAGAGAGAGAGAGAGAAACATCACATGGATTGGTTGCCTCCTGCATGTGGCCCAATCAGAGGCCAGGATCAAATCTGCAACCCAGGTATGTGCCCTTGACCATGAATGGAACCCTCAACCCTTTAGTGCATAGGCCAACATTCTAACCACTTAGCAACACTAGCCAAAGCTCTTTTTAAAAAACAAACAAACAAACAAACAAACAAACAAAAACATGAGTGGGACAACCAAGAACATCAAAACATATGGGCAAAGTCAATTCAAAAGCTATAGTTGATAAAGGAGAGTATAGATTCCTGTCTTGAAATGGCAAATGAGCTCCTTTCCAGGTATTTTTGGATATCAGGCCAGTGAAGTTTGCTCCGTCTATCTATAGTCACTTAAGACCAATGGATGCAAAAGCCATAGCTTTTGCTACTTACAACATAATGATTTATTTTTAATCCCTATTGGACCTTTATTTAAATATTATTATAAAGTAATACTGAGTTTATATGTGTGTAGATTATATAGGTTATACTGTAGCAACAATACCGAATTTTCAGAAATACATCTGTTTTTTTATGTTCACCCACAGAACATATCCAGCATAGATATTTTATGGGCAATGTTGGGAATAAATGTGATAAATAAATTTCTATTTTTTATAAAACACCCAGATTAGGAAATTTTTGTTATAGCAGACCAAATGGACTAAGACATTTATACTATAAAATACACAGTAAGAACATGAATTAAATTAAATATCAGGGTTCAGATGTAAATGCCCAGAATAGACTAGAAAATGGTATTTAATATTGAGTAAACAAATTGAGAACAAAACCACTTTATTGCAGAATTAACAATAATTTAAAAGCACAATGACAAAAACGTAAGTGATTCAAAAGTCAAGTGGGGTGGGAAGAGGGATGGAAAGGGCAAGGGGGGAAGGGGGTGACACCTGTAATACTCTCAAAGATAAAGAGTTTTAAAAAAGTCCATTGGCACAGATAAACATCTTGAGATGATCAACATAAATGCAAAATGGACAAGATCAAATCTTGAAGAAACTAAAAAGAAGATAGTACTCATGAAAGGTAGATCAAGATTAACAAAGTGAAGTAGAAAATCCAACAAATGGGCCAGGATATGTGTTTGATTTTTTTATATAAACCTGAAATTTTTTTAAAAAATTAATTTGCAGATAAGAAAAATTTGAGACAAAATTTTCAGTACTAGTTTAGCCATAGAGCTTCAAGGACTAAGACAGAATTATTCAAGCATCCAGATAGAGAAAACAATTCACCTACATAGATGGAAAAATCAAGCAGGACAAATTTCTCCATAGAAAAATACAATGCCAGAAAACAGTTGCACAATGTGGACCAGTGTGATGCAAGAACATAACACCCAGCCAAGAGGTTATTCAAATAAAAAGGCAACAGACATATTTTAAAACATGAAACATCCAGGAAATTCAGCAGCCAAAAGTCATTATTGATAAAAAAAAAAAAAAACACACAACAAAACAAAAAAAAACGTTTCAATGGCAAAACTCAATCATCTAAGACATGAAGTTCAAGAGTCATCATCCCTAAATTTATCTATTGAAATTTAGAATTTAAAAACAAACTAATTTTAATTCAAGGTCACTTTTAGTGCTGCATTTGAACTCCTTGGGTTATCTTATTTTCCTATTGTTGCTTTTAAAATTGCCACTTATGTACCTATTTTCTGAGACTAAATGTTGCTATAGAAAAATCAAAGGTCTTTCCGATATTCCTCTAGTGGTTCTGCTTAGTCTTTCTCTGTCTGGATGCTGAACACCCTTAAATGTTCTTCTAAGTGAATTGCCTTTTCTGTCTGGAAGCATGCAGCGAAGTTAGAATAGATGCACAATGTGGTTAGGCAGAGACCAGGCCTGACTGACCTTTCAAGTTGCCTTGCTTCTTGTACTAGAAGCTCAGCGTGCAAAATCGCATGGCCCCGCCCTACCCCACGAGCCTCGCTGTGCTCACAGGCCTGCCCACCCGCACCGGAGACAAGTCCCCGCCGGCATCCAGGCACTCAGCCTCCTGGTGACCGGTCTTTGGTCATTCTGCTGCATGGCATCACGCCCACGGGGTTTTTATGATAGAGATTGCATGGAAAGAATTTAGAAGTTTCTGTATGCTCCTTGCTTCAGGACCGTAGTGCACAGCCCTCTCTAAGGCTGTCTGTACCAGGGAAGTTATGAGTCAGCTGACACAGTACTTTGAAACACAGAAAACCCACTTATAATGGTAAGTGCTACTATCTCTGCTCTTGTCAATCAGCACTTTGATGACTGTCAGGCCTTCACTACTATAATAAAACACCAAAAGGGAAACCTCTCTTCTTCATGGATTCTAATTAGTGCTCTTCTCTTCCCTGGGTAGGAAAAGTCTCAGCCATTTAGTACAATAGTCCCTGCTCTTCCTTTATAGGCAGCGGGGTCCCCTAAGGCCCATCCTTCCACTAGCAGTTCATACTAGCTCATGCCAAGTCCTGCGCATACTCTCACCTCCCTGATTCTGACATAGCTGCAAAGTTCTGTGCTTATTCTCAAGTCCCAGCCCACCTCCTGCCCTACTCAAAGAGGTAGTTAGACTGCAGAGCCAGGGGGAAAATCAGAAAAGTACGCTCAACCTATGTGGCCGTCATGAAAGTACAGCACTTAGTGCGCATGTCTGTCTCCTGCTGTGCGGACAGCCTCTGCTGCTGGATCTGCAGCCAGATTCACCGCCACGGTTGCATGGAGGCCACACTTCCCACAGGCTGCTCCTAGGCAATGACTGAGGATGGTTAGGGCGGTTCCTGTGAAATTCGGGACTCTTCCAAAGGGTATTTGGGGCTCAAAGTCCTTAATTTGCTGGGGCAATTTGAGACCCTTCCTACTCAATGGTCCTTCCTTCCCAACACAGGAATCAGACCTAGATGAGTTATGTAAGGTTAGTACAGGCAGTGCTGTACATGGAAATATAGAAAAGGATAAGCAAGAGAGAGTGCAACTGGGGAAGAGACCTCTCTGGTCAGAGTTAGCTGAAATCTGAAGGATATGAAGAGACTATCTGTGCAAATAGCCCAAGCAAGGGCATTCTAAAAGAAAAGAGAAGCCATTACAAGTCTTAAGCAGGAGAGTGACTGTTTGATTTGTGGAATTGAGATGGTGTTTAGTATGGTTGGAGTGGTAGCAGGGATGAGGAGAACTGTCATAGGTTGGATGGGTAACGTTGGAGTAGGGAATGTGGGGGAGAGAATAAGAAAAATGATACCACCTAAATTTGGGACTTTAACAACTAGGAAGATACTGGTACTGTTTGTCCTAAAGTGAAAAGTGTTAGGGTTAGACTTTCATTTTAGACATAAATTAGAAATTCCTAATCAACATCCCATAGAAGATATCAAGCAGGTAACATATGGAAGTCTGAAGCTTAGGGTTTAGCCCATGAAGTGTTTTTGACTCCACCATCAACAAGATGTGATTTTTGGCTTGTCTTAGTTTTGCTACTTATCACATGAAAGCTCTTGAAAATATTCTGACATACATGGGAATTTCTGATTGAGTCATGCTAAAATATGCAGACAGGTAAAAGATACTATAAAGCTTTTCCTGCCTAAATCTCACAAACTACCCTCCATTTATAAGCATTTACGAAACGGAAGTGAAAGTTGCCCTTAACCAGTTATTTAATTGTCACATCCCTCAACTAGATAACACTCGTTATTGTCCACATTTATATTTCTTGTAGCTCCAAGGAGTGATTTATTTAGAAATTTGTTTAATAATGAAATTATTGATGGAAATTAATATCTTCAGGAGAAAAACTCTTTGTAAAATAGTGTTCTTATTTCTCTTATGGGTGATTTATTTTTAGATAAACACTAGCCATTAATGTTACTCAAGAGAAATAAATGATTGACAAATAAGTTCTAAAGACTTCACACTGTACTGTGGAAAGAAAAAAATATATATCATTGCAGATAAGGTGTCAACAGAGCCAACGGCCCTTTGTGAAGTTATCTGAAAATTGAATACCATTTGTAAAGGGCATCAAAAGCAAGAAGCAAATGCTAACAGAGAATTTTGCAAATTCATAAACAGACATTTTAAAACATTTTTACAGACACACCTTAGGAATAGTTTCATATGCTAAGTCTATATATTTTACCTCTGCTGAATAAGAACATTCATTGAAATATTATATCATCTCACACATGATTATGTAAACAAAAAATCCATTCTTTCCTCTGTTGTTTTTTTTGCTTGTTTTGTTATTTTTTTCCTTCTTTATTTTCTCTTCTTTTTTTTGTGAAGTTAAAGATATTTCAAAGTCATTCAAGTGGTTGTACTGCTTTTAGGATTAATTGTATAATATAGTGCTGAAATTACAAATTGATTTTAAAGCCTCTGCCAAAGTATCTCTTCATATTTTAAATTATCAAACCAAACTCTAAGCTGAGAAATTGGAAAATGATAAAAAGTAATCTACTTACCCTTTAAGTTTGTTTCTTTTTAAAATTGCTAGTGTTTGATTTCATTTAATGTTATAAAACATGACTCTCAAGAAAGATTTATAGCTTTGAAATACTACTAAAGAGGGCTGCTTAAGCTCACTGCTCTTTTTATATCAGTAACTCTCAAACATTGATTATCAATACCTATGATGTGCCAAACAATTGTACTTGTTCTCAAAATATTTGAACAGTTTTTATGAAACTATTAGCACTAATAATAATTTTCATCATGAATTGATCAAATAAAACTGGTTTGTGGTCAGTACTTCTTCATCAGGAGACCCTTTTCTTAAATGAATGCATATTCTCTCCTTTCCAGTTAAATCCCTTAAAAAGCCATCAGCATCTATCATTATTGCTTCTTCACCAGCTATGAGTACTAATATATGTGAGGTGCTCCTTTAAATATGGAAATCATATCTCCTCACTGTTTTCTCAGCCCCTGCTAAACAATGTCCAGCTGAATGTTTTCTCACACAATTACTTACATTCACTATATTATAGACATGAGAGAGAAGCCAGAATTGGGTTATTACCTAGTCATTGGCAATAATAGCAATGATACCTAAAATTTATTACCATGTAAAAATTTTAAATGTACATATATAAAATAATGCACATGTATTATTTTATTCTTTCAACCATCCTGTGAATTAGGCAGTACTATATTTATTTTTGAAGCGAGAAAACTAAAAACTGAAATTCAGTGAGTCGAAGTTACCAGTGTCAAGTCAAACAACTGAGAAGGGGTAAAGCCAAGACTCCATCCCAGGCCGTTTGATTGCACATATTTTCACCATAAAATACCCTAATGCTCAGCCCAAACTCAGTTTATAACATTGACCCAGTGAATCAGAAGATGCATATGAAAATTTTAAAACTTAGCAGTTTGAGGGATCCACATGATTAATGGCATTTCAATAGCCTCAACAAAAGAACCAATATTTCTGTACATTTGCAAAAGAATGAATTGAATTGGCATTTAGGAGAACTAAAACATTTTTTAAGGAATCACAAAAGTGTTATGAAATTATTTCTACTGTTTTAAACTCAAAACTTTTTTTTTTTTTACTAGACCTAAAAGCAAGAGAAAAGTATTTTGAGAATTCGCATTTTGAAGAAGGATTTATACTCTTACTGATATCTTCATGTAAGTACAAATATGGCACAGATCCTTTGAGGAGAGTTGATCTCATAGTTTAGGGCCAGAACGTATAGGGATAATAAGAACATTTTAATTTATGACGGGGGACTGATTTTCCCTCCAAACATATCACACCACTTTCCTAATATAATTAGTGCCCAAGTCATGTTGTATTCACTCTACTTACTTTTAATGGCATCTCTTGGGGAAAAAAAAATCTCAAGATTATGCAAAAAGCAAATATCATTTAAAAAGACATACCATAAGCAGAACTAGTTATTGTCTCTTAGTAGATGTGAAGCATTTTCTCACTTCTTAATAATGTATATATTTTTTCACTTTATATATTTATATGCATTTTCTTGTGTCTGACAGGGGAAGTAAAATTGTAATATTTAGCAACAAAAGCTACATAAACTATTTGCAATTAAACTTGCATAATATTAAAGATAAGAGGAAGCTATTAATCTATTAAAATGCATTCTCATCTCAATTAGTACTTTCTTCTGTAAACAGTGATAGGGAAAATAAAAGAATGTGTGGATGAACCTACTTTAGAAATATCTTTGGTGATAACAAATCATCAAGCTAGTGTAACTAAGCAGACTGACAGAGTCTTCAGGTTGTTAACAGAAGATAAAACTTAAAAATATATAGCTCTTACTTGAAGACATATTTAGAAAAATTCAATGCAGCATAAAGTTTTAGAAAACAAGATGCAAGAACAAACTTACTTTCTTATGAGAGATTAACATTTCAGGAATATGCTAGAATTAAAAAGTGTTCAAGTAGTCAGAGCTAAGGCTTGGTCAGCCAAATATCTTGTAAAAATTTGGTTTGTGCTGATGAAGGAAGAATATTGGGGTGTGTGTGTGTGTGTGTGCACATATTGTATCATATAATATATACATATGTGTAAGTGCATGTGTAAATATACTAAAGGCCTGGTGCATGAGATTTGTGCGGGGGGGGGGGTCCCTCAATGCACCCTGTACCCTCTTGCAATCCAGGACATCTCAGGGGATGTCCACCTGCTGGTTTAGGCCTGCCCCCGCATCAGGCCTTAACTGGCAGTCAGTCATCCCTCTCCCTATCTGGGATTGCTGGCTCTTAACTACTGGCCTGCCTGCCTGATTACCCCTAATCACTTGCCTGCCTACCTGCCTGATCACCCCTAACTGCCTCTGCCTGCCTGCCTGCCTGATCTCCCCTAACCACTCACCTGCCTGCCTGATCACCTCTAACTGCTTCTGCCTAGGCCCCCACCACTGCGGCTTCATCTGGAAGGATGTTCGGAATGACATCTAGAAGGTCGTTCAGCTGACTGATCTAATTAGCATATTATGCTTTTATCATTAGAGATGTGTGTGTATATATATTAATGAATATATAAATGAGAAAGAGAAAGAGAGAAAGGGAGAGAGAGAGAGAGAGAGAGAGAGAGAGAGAGAGAGAGAGAGAGAGACTTATCATAAACCTTTATGTAGCTTGGATACTTTTCTATATGAGAAATACTATTTACCCATCCCTAGCATCCTCAAAATGAATGTCATTTGGAGGTTATTCCTTAACTCTCCTTTTTCTTATGTTTATATGGTTTATCACATCATTATAAGTTTGATATTTACTCCTAGATGTAATCCACTTCTCTAAGAAAAAAATATTCTTTCACAAAGGTGGCAAATCTATTAAAATTGTAGAAGTTAATATATTTTTAAAATATTCACCATAGCAATAACTGAATTGGGGAAAATAACTATGAGCTGAGATACTTACTGGGTGATTGCTTCTGAATTTTCTGTGTCTCAAACTCACTTGGTTTTACATGGGCATTAGACTAGCCATTGTAAACTGTGATTTCATTCACAGTCATATCACAGAATAAGATTACTTTCGTTTACTGTGAGATTAAAGCCTTCCCATAAATGTGTATTTTATAGCTACTGTTAGGTATAAGCAATTATAGCTTAAAACTGGAAGCAAACACACAGAAATCATCCAGTTGATTCAGGCTAGAGGCTCTTAGGCAAGTCACTCTTCATTTGCTTGAGTCAAGATAAGCAGTGTTAACATACTCATTATTCATCAATAAAACAAGAAGGATGAAAAGAATGGGAGAGCACTGGATGTGATAAATGACAAATAAAATGTTTGCAAAAAGTGAATGTAGCAGTCATGTGGAGATTAAAAAAACATTTCCTTGGGTCATCTCAGTTAAAAGACTGAGTACATTCACCAGAGAATTCTATAGCATTTGACAAACATGTTAATTATTGACCTAAGAGAACCCTGACAAAGGTAATATAAACACCTAGCCCTTATCGTAAATCATCACCAAGTATTATAAACTAAATCATGAGTTTGTTTTTTTAGGATAAAAAATGTGTAAAATTTGGGGTCATGGTACCAGCCTCATGTGGAGAATTCTTAACCTGGTGGTACTCTTCTTGACAAGCACAGCATGCAACAAATATTAAAATTAAAAATTTCAATCAAAAAAATATATTTTTATTCATATACCACACTAAGAAAAGTAAAGCAGCTGGTATCTCCAATAAGCACAATAAAAGGTCAGTGGTTTAATAACAGGATATTTGTTCTTTTGGAATTTAGCTAACAAAATATATGCCATTGTTTTAGACGAAGGAAAGCATGAATATAGTGAAAACATGTATGGACTTGCAGCATTCAACTTAGTGACCTGTAATATGAAAATATGATGATTTCCATACTATAGACTCACCAATAGAAACAGGCCATTCACCAACATTTTTGCCGGCTCACTGCAAAATCATCCAACCTTAGAACGGAGAAAAGAATACAAGAAAAGCAAATAATCATAGGGTTCCTTCTTGGCACACTTAATAAAGTAAGCAAGAGGAAGTTACTAAAACTTTAAGTAAGGTAAAGTAGGGGGCATGGCCATTAACTACTGGAAAGTACTCTTGAACATCGAATCATTTTAATACATAGCAAGCTGTGGCTTTCATGCAGACCATGATAAAACAAAACAGAACTGAGCACATAAATAAGACCCATAAAAAATGGCCAACCAGCTGACAAATTACAGATGAAATCTGGATTTAAAAATAACCTCAGACATAAGCCTGATTTTATGCTTTTCTTTTTTCTGCCAAGGGAAAGTCAAGTACTTCAACTTCAGATACAAAGTCTACATCTTTGAAATGGTAGCACCACATAGAGGCAGGTTTGCTGCAAAGCTATCAAAACTTCAGAATCCCTCATTTTACTAGCCCTTTCTAGAACTCTGAACATTATGTTGGTTTGCAAAATGTTCTGAAGATAAATATTTTAGCTGATTTTTAAAAAAATAACCTGCCTCACTATCTGTAATATTCCCTTCTTTCTTAGAGGCTATTCTATTTTCATTTTTTTTTCCAAGAAGCTTTCCTTAACTTTACTTCTATTATTCCTTGGCTTACATATACACATTTTGTACCACACAAATGCACTGATATGTATTTACAGTATATGATTTATTTAGAATGAAGTCTTAAGTGTGCTTCAATCCAACTTCCTCTTTTAAGATCAATTGTTTTCTACCCCTATCCAGTATTTAGTATATTGTACTGCTTGGCATATAAATTGTGTTCCAGGGACAGACTAATACTACCAAGCTCTAGAAATAGCTGACTGTAATACTACTGTTAGTTCTTTAATTTATGTGAAAGAATAGTGACTTACAAGGTAAATGAACAATAGACAAGGGTTTTTTCACATTATGATACTTTTTAACCTAGGAAGCCAAGGTTAAATCAACATAGGAAGCCAAATCATAATCAAAAGTTTGTTTAATGGGTATAATGTTACATCTATGATTTGAATGGCATTTATCAATAGAGTCTCATGTATCAATATGTACAAGGAGATTGTACCCATTGCCTAGCTGAGCAAACCCTCCAACCAGGCATACTCTTTCCTAGAATATGTTGAATAAATATGCCTCAACTGAATTTTTATTCATTCAAAAATATTGACTAAGCATCAACCATATGTCAGGCTTTAGGAATAAAGCAATGACCTAAAGCAACAAAAATCCTCATCCTAGACCAGTGATGGCGAACCTTTTGAGCTAGGCGTGTCAGCATTTTGAAAAACCCTAACTTAACTCTGGTGCCGTGTCACATATAGGAATTTTTTGATATTTGCAACCATAGTAAAACAAAGACTTATATTTTTGACATTTATTTTATATATTTAAAAGCCATTTTAACAAAGAAAAATCAACCAAAAAAATGAGTTTGAGTGTCACCTCTGACACGCATGTCATAGGTTCGCCATCACTAGGACCTAGTGGAAGTTACATTTTAGGAAAAGTTTTTGGCTGACTACTTAGCTACCTAAAATAAATTATTAAAAAACAATCATAAATGGAAAACTGCCTCACCCTGATGAAAAAATTCTCAACACACCCGAGGACGATTGCCTGGGGGCAATTCAAGTCAGAATCCTGTAGAGCAGTGTTCTCAACTTTGGCTGCACATTAGAATCACCTGGGAATCTTTTAAAAATCCTGATTTCTAGGCCTCATCCTCTGGAAATTCTGTTTCTTGGTTACTAATATTGTGGCCCCAACCCATAACAAAGAAACAGAATTTCCAGAGGATGAGGCCTAGAAATCAGGATTTTAAAAAAAGGTTCCCAGGTGATTATAATGTGCAGCCAAGGTTGAGAACCACTGCTAGAGACAGAGGCGATCTCTGGGGGCTTTGAGTCTTTGCCTGATCCAATTAGTCAGAAACACTGTCCTGCACTAGAGATTGAGAGGTATAGAGGATCTACCTAAAATATAGTCACAAACCCAAACAGACAACCAAAATGAGGAAAGAAAGAAACAACCCCCAAATAAAAGAACTAGTGAATTCTCCAGAAGAAGAGATAAATGAGGCAGAGATGAGAAATTTATCTGAAAGAGTTCAGAGTAATGATATTAAAAAATGCTCAACATTATGAAAAAAGATATAGTAACTATGAAAAAAGAACAGTCTGAGATAAAGAATGACATAACACAAATGAAGAACACATTGGAAGGAATACACAGCAGATTAGGGGAAGCTGAGGATCAAATCAGGGATTTAGAAGACAGAGTTAAAAATATCACTCAATTAGAGAACCAAAAAGAAATAACAATTAAAAGACAGGAGTACAGCCTAAGGGAGCTCTGGGACAATGTGAAACATTACAATATTAGAATAGTAGGTGTGCCAGAAGAGGCAGAAAGGAAGAAAGAAATAGAAAAGGTGTTTGAAAAAATAATGGTAGAAAGCTTTCCTACCCATATAAAGGAAAATGTCACACAAGTTCAGAAGGCACAGAGAATCCCAAACAAGAAGAACCCAAACAGACCCATGCCCAGATATATCATAATTAAAATGCCAAAAATTAAAAACAAAGAATCTTAAAGGCAGCAAGAGAAAAGAAAACTGTTATATACAAAGGAGTTCCTGTAAGGATGACACCTGATTTCTCATCAGAAACTCTACAGGCCAGGAGGGAATGGCATGAAGTACTCAAGGCAATGGAAAGCAAGGATCTGAGACCAAGATGACTATATCCAGCAAGGCTATCATTAAAAATAGACCATTAAGTAAAGAGCTTCCCAGACAAAAAAAAAGCTAAAGGAGTTCATCACCACCAAGCCAGCATTACAAGAAATACTAAAGGGATTACTCTCTAAGGGATTGCTGAGCAGCAGAAACAGAGAGAGAAGCCTAGCCATACAGAATTAAAATGGCTATAAACAAGTACCTCTCAATAATAACCCTAAATGTAAATGGATTTAATCCTCCAATCAAAAGGTGTAGGGATACAAAGACATGACCCAACTATGTGCTGTCTACAAGAGACCCACCTCAAAACAAAAGACACACACAGGATGAAAGTGAAGGGATGGAAAAATTTTTTCCATGCAAATGGAAAAGAAAAAAAAGGTGGAGTAGCAATACTCATATCTGACAAAGTAACCTTTAAAAGCAGCATGCTAAGCCAAATAAGCGAGCTGGAGAAAGATAAATATCATATGATCTCACTCATTTGTGGAATATAATGAACAACATAAACTGATGAACAAAAATAGAGCCAGTGAAGAGGAGGGGGGGAAATATTCTAGAATATAATAGACGTAATCCTGTTATTTGCAGATTTTTAATATTTCCTACAACTTTTGTGATATCATACTATTTTAGTACAGTTTTGGTAATATTATTATACATAAAATCCTTTTATTATTGAAATATTAATGTTTATTGCATATAATATTATTATATTTAAGATAATTTCTCTTGAATAATTTGTATTATTTTTCTTGAGGTATTAATGTTTATTGCATGTAACATTATTATATTTAAAATTGTTTTTCTTGAAATAAAAAAAAACTGAAAGAAGAGATTAAAAAGAAAACAACCAAAAAAATAAAATCATATGTTTATATGTATTGCTATTGTTTTTCTACATTAGAAAAGTTACATTTTACCTGTAATTTTAAACCTATAACACCAACAAAATGAGCAAATACTCTGCTGATGCTGCGATGAAGAACTACAGTTTCCAAGATGTATAAACAGTTAAACCATACCTCTTAACGCATGCATTGTAAAGCATTAATTCCTTGTATTAACATAAAAATCATGATAGCCCTTTATTTAAAAAATGCCTTAGAATTTTTAAACCAATCCAAAGCAAATGTCTAGTGTAGTCACATGTTTTAAACTAATGCTTATTTCTTTAAAATTTGCCAAATTAGCTAGAAAGTGAAAGGAGAATCTTATTTAGTACAATTTAATGTTATCCCACCTCTGTTAATATAAGCTTCATTATCACCTAACAGGAAATCAATGTGCTTTGAATTTTATTAACCTAATCAGTTATCCAAGGGATCACTTATATGTGAGATATTTTAAAAAAAATATTTAACTAAAGGAAATAGTCCTTTCCTCCCTGCTTCCTACTTTCTAAAAGTAAAAGTATTTAACCTTCAGTAATACCACTTGAATGACCTGAAAATGTCTATAAACACATTTTCCCTGCTTATCTAGGGTTCCTCTCCATTCATTGGGATCAAATTTAGATTATTTGCAGAGAGGGGACAGCACCTCATCAATGCCTGTAAAATGTCACAGGGTCATCTGAGCTTGAGTCCAGCATTGGAGCCTGGAAGGAATGCGTTTACTTTTAACAGGCTTCAGTTTTAGCCTGTGAAAAATTCGTATGTCAAGGCAGAGCCATTTAAGGAGAGTTAATATGAAGTTACTCTACCATTAGGCCTACAGGAGTGAAACGACGAGCACTTCAAGGAAGTCCCAGAGCACTAATGGAAAAAGGAAATGATGACAACTGAGAAAATGGTAAACCAATGGTAATAATAATGCTTATGGAATTCAGATGCTTACAAATTTGAATTACTAGATGTGATTTCCAAAAAGATTACTCACTAACTTTATACTGCTTTGTCCTAATAAGTACCTCTGTAATAGTAATACTTAATTGCATATTTTAATAAGCATTTCCCATTTTCTATTTTAGAAAAGTACAAGACACATTACAGCTGACTTTTTAATATTTTTAATTAAAAATTTTTAATGTTGACACTTGCAAATGTCCCCCAACTCCCCCTCCCTTTGCCCACCTCCACTCACCCCCGCCTTTCCCTCCTTGACCTTCACTACACTGCTGTCTATGCCCATGGGGCACACATATAAGGTTATTTAGCTAATCCCTTCACCGTCTTTATCCAGTCACCCCCACCCCTCGCCCCTCTGACACCCACCAGTTTATTCCATGAATCCATGCTTCTGGTTCCATTTGTTAGTAGTTTCTTTTGTTCATTAGATTCCACATATTAGTGTGATCACATGCTATTTGTCTTTCTCTGACTGTTTTTATTTGTGTCTTATTTAGACTCTTTCCATTTACCAATGCAAGCATGTGAAAGTTTTTAACCACAAGTCTTACCTTGTGGAAAAAAAAAATGAGCATTTATGGTCAAATTCTTTAACCTAGTCAAAGAGAAGGTTATGTGGGCTCAGTAACTTATTTTAGGTAGCTAAGTAGTCAGTCAGTAGAAAGAGCACAAAGCCAGGCGTTTATCAGCCTTTTATTCTTGGATAGATGCTTAACTTCTGTTTCCTCATCTACTAAGCATAATAATACCACTTTGAAAGGTTGTTATCAGATGAAATGAGTGTAAAGTGCCTCTAATGTTGCCAAATTCATAAAGGTTAGTTATATGTTTATTATAGAACTACATGAAATAACAAGTCATACTAGAAAAAGTGAAATTGAGAAATTCCTAAGCATTCAAAATAGTTAATACTAATTATACCATCATGCCACCCTACAGGCTTCCTCCTAGGACAAAATGGGTCCATTTCCCATTAAATCTTTTTCATTAAGTGCACTCGTGGTGGGGCGCTGGGGGGATAGGAGGGTGGGAGGAGGGGGTGGCTCAGGCTAAAAACAGTTTCATTAGCAATTCAAAAGGGAAGGACAAGAGTCTCCTTAAGGCGCTATATAAACCTGGTCTTCAGCCAGAACCTACCTAGGCCTTCCGTGTTGCCTCTTGCTGTCTCAGTGCCTCATCCTTTGGACAGAGAACGGAGTATGGCAGCAGTATGAGGTTGAGTCTTACGTCCTGTCTGGGAGATCCTGCCTATCAGGTTTGTATAGCCAACAGTGTTGACAAAGAAGTTTTAATGTTGACATTATTGTAAACACACCCCTTCTCCCCGCTCTTTGTCTGAGCTGTGAAAAAAATTGTAGATAAGGGTAACAAGAACTGTTCGAGAGCAGTTCTTTGCAAAATTAAGGCTATGCGTTAAATGATTTTCAAAGGGCAGAAAGCTAAAGAAGTTTATGCTCCTTTCTTTTCTATTATCTTTCAAATATATCACCTAAATCCCTACTGTAACAGTCCCATCCTCATCACTTCAGTGGAAAGAAAACAATTCAGAATCCAGGGAATTATTCCTAAGAAAGCCTGGCCTATGCAAAATCTAGTAAGAGGATTAGCCCAGACTTCTTGCCCACTGTGTTTTTATTTATGCAGGGTTCATAGAGGCGGGCTGTTGATGCCCGTTTAGCTTGTTATCCTCTCTAATCCCATTATGTTTCTGCTACTGTTGCTTCACTCTGAAATGTTCAGTCTGTGACCTTAAAATAGTTTTCTCTTCATAGGTGAATTGTTCTTTATAGTCTCTCTCCGCCCTCATCCAATTTGTTGAAGGCATTTTGAAGAACAATGATGCCCTTTTCCAGTATCTTACTTTCTAGAGACAGTGAGATGCCTGCGAAGATCTGCATAATTGACAAATAAAATTATCATCAACTTATACTGAACAAACATTAAGAAATGATTAAGGCATTGCGCAGATTACAGTGGATAATAGAGAGACACATAATGCACCATCCCCAATCAAAGTGATCTTAACTGCCTGAGGCCTGACATCCAGAAAAAAACAACCAGAAATCCAGAGCAGTTCCTGGAGTTCAGGAGAGAACACTGAGAAGGAGAGGCTGAGGTGGCTCATGAGTAGCCTTGAAGAAAGATTAGGATGTTGTTAAAGATGCTGACCAAGTATAATTTAATTTCTCATAAGGGGAATTCCAATGACAAGGGCAAGGGAAACAGTTTTAGCAAAAACAGAGAGGATTTCTGGAGCCAGTTTGAATCATAATGAGAGGACGAGAGTGCCTGAAATCAGAACTTTACCTAGCAGCTTAGCGAGCGAAAACCTAAGGAGTTGGGCTTGTACCAAACTAAGGAGAACATTGCATGTTCGCTCAAGCTGTCAAACATATTTAACAAGGTTGTATGGTGCGGTGGTTTAAGTACAATATGAGAAAGTGAGTGCAAATCCAGGCATTGCTGCTAGCTGGCTCTGAGTCCTTGGGAAAGTTACCTGCATTTATTCCTTCAGGTGTAAGTGAAGATCCTAGTAATTCCCACATATTGAGCATGCGTGAGTACATAAGACAACATGTGTAAGGTGATTATAAATATAGGCCTGGGCCAGGCACTGTGGTGGCTCTAAGGATAGAGGTGAGCAAAACACGGTTGATTCTTGTCATCAGTGGTTTAGAGTAAGGACTTTGGATTTATTGGGTTGGATGAAAAGCAATAGCTTTTATGTTGTTCATTTTAAACAGAGAAATACTGTGGTGAAAACTAACTTGGAAGTAAATAGTCTAGTTTCCTTGTAGTATAAGATTTATATAGGCAAATACCCGGTAGGGGCTTCATAGCAGAAATATTAGAATTCATCTCTAGGTAAAACTTACGAAAGATCAAAGCTGCGGATGAAAAGGCATGCCTTTCATTTGCATTTTTGCTGAGATCTGAAGTGGTAAAATAAAATAGAAACATCATAGTTAGAAGGGCACACGTTCCTTCTGCAGGATTTACTTTAGATTGCGTACTCACTATTTGTATTTGCTGAAGAAGTGAGAAATTATTACTGACCCATGGCTTAGCTCTCCTGAGAATTAAGAGTTGATTATAACAACTGAGCAGCAAACTGCCTCTATCAAGACCGAGAAAAACCCAGGCAACTCAAAATTATCTTATGAGACATTAATTAAGAAACAAAGATAAGTTAATGGAAAGAATGCTGAGTTGAGGCCCAGTAGAGGTAGTTTAAGTCCTATTGCTGCCATTGTATCCCTACAAAAAAATTAATCTATCTTTTCCAGGTCTCAGTTTCTTCAACATAAATAGATGCAGCCAGAGGTTCTCAAAAGTCCTTCCAGCTCCCAAATGCAAAGATTTTATGACATAACTCAAAGACTTGATCATTTCTAAGAAGCTATTCTTCTAGAGAGCACTGTTATGTTTTCTTCATGGTTAACATGATTTTCAGGTCCTTAATTAGGGACAGATTGTGCTTGAAAAAAATAGGTTTATATGTAACAGGGTATTTTCCCAGTGGTGTGTGGAAGCCAGCCATTGCTAGAACCTATTGTTACATTTTTAAAAATATTAAAGCCAGTTGACATCAGGCTGTTAGGTTGGAATTGATTGTGGTGGAAGAATTTATAGCCTGAATGTTTGCAAATAATCCAAAATATGTTTGTGGGGTTTTTTTTGTTTTGTTTTTTTTCTGGAGAGCCAGTTGTTAAACATTTGTCAGCACATTAAACACATTAAGTGAAAATAGTAAATCAATATTGTTAGACAACAAAGATCCTCTGTTTTCGCAGTTTTTGAGTTATGATTGACTCTAGGCTAAAAATAGTAGGAATTGTTTCAAAGAGTCGTTCAGAACAATTTATGTTCATTTAAAACTGAGTGCAAAGAGGTGTCATAAATAACAAGAGAAAACTACTCTTTCATTTCATCATTTTCCTACTGTCTCAAGATTATTTTCATAAATGAAAACTACCAAGAAAAGATGGAGCCTAATTCTCAAGCTGAACTGGAGCATAGTTAAGACTGATAGTTTTTGATAGTGACTTGTTCTTAGGGGGGTGTCCTAGGAAGTGGATTAGCTTTGCATTAAACATCATCAGGAATAAACAAAAGACTCATCCTAGAAGCACTGCCAGTGGTTTACCATCAACCCACAGAAAGCGCTCGAGGCAAGCATTACCCTTAATAAATGCCCTGATATTGAATCTAAGGAACTCTAAATTTGGTTTGCAAGATTGCCAACACATGTTATAATGCTTCCTGGGCCCAGCACCACCACAGAATCATTCTAAAGAGAGCCAACAGTAGTGTGTGAGAGGAGAGCTTCAAATCTGGATTTAATTTCTCACCAATGAAATAAATGTGTTTCTTTAAGGCTTTCCTCATGCTTATTGACAGAGAGAGAGGGAGAGAGGGAGAGAGGGAGAGAGGGAGAGAGAGAGAGAGAGAGAGAGAGAGAGAGAGAGAGAGAGAGAGAGAAAAGAAGAAGAAGAAGAAGAAGAAGAAGAAGAAGAAGAAGAAGAAGAAGAAGAAGAAGAAGAAAAAGAAAGAAAGAAAGAAAGAAAGAAAGAAAGAAAGAAAGAAAGAAAGAAAGAAAGAAAGAAAGAAAGAAAGAAGAAAGGAAGGAAGAAAGAAAGGAAGGAAGAAAGAAAGACTGCAGATTGCAGATTTACAAGCTAGAAGAGTACAGTTCCAAGAGTCTTTGTTTGAGAAAAATGAAATAATGGAAGCTGATTCATTACAAAATCCTGCCAGAACACACTAGATGATAATTAGACTTTGCACTGAAGACAGTGACAAAGTATAATTCCAGGAAGACTTTATCCCTGAATTCTTTTATTTTTCTCATTGCTTTTTATCAAAATGTGTTCTGTATAACAATAAGAATAACAAAAATAACTGACATTGTTATTATTTGGCATTTCATCAGATGTTAGGCAGTGCAAACAAACTCAGATTGTGAGTATACATACACCCAAATGCAAGTGTAATTTTTGGAGAGTGTCTTAAAGTCACTTAGAATATAAATCAAAGCATACATCCTAAAACTTCATTTTCATCAAGAATGTGAACTTTATATTCTCCAATTTTATTCAACACAGGACATAATCTTTTAATTTCCATTTCTAAGAATAGACCCATACTATGAGTTGTTCATTCTTTTATGGACCTATCAAGCCAACAACTGTATCGAGAACTATTAATAACAGCAATAGTTGGTGACTTCTACATGAAGTGTAGACGATGTAGATGTCACCAACATTTACTAACAAGGCCTATAAACATTCTTAGAAAATAAAAATATTTTCCACAATAAAAAAGAATAAAAAGGAGTTAGTGAAATCTTTAGCTTAAAAATTAACATCAATATAATCTGCCTTAGCCCAAACCTATTTTTTTTCTTTTAGTAACTATGTGTTTTGCTTCTATGAATAAACATTTCTTGAGATAAAATAAAGGATAAGAAATAGTCTTAGAAATAAGGAAGGCATCAAATTAAGCTTTCCAAGTGTAACCTGATTATCTTGTTAGTTATTATTATTATCATCAAATTATTACAATAATGCAGTGATGATACACTTTTAATAGAAAATAGCAGCTTCTCTCATGCTGATGTAAAATTAACGGAAAACATAAAATCTTCTGTAATTCTCATGACAGATTATTATTGGTTGTATGTAGTTGTTTACATTTCTGTTATAGTTGTATCTACCAACTGGGATTTTTAAAAAGGCATATTATAAAGTAAAAATGTTCACTTTGAAATTCCATGCAAATTCAGCAATGAAAAAGCAAAACCTATAAGCAATTTCTGTTGAATGTAGAAGATTCCCGCTGTTAACTACAAAACAGACAGGAACCACACAAACATTACAGACATCCCACTAACCGAGCCTGACAGCGCTAAGGTCAGAAATCAGACATAATCTTATTATCTGGCCGTAGTTTGGACAGCTTCTAGGCACGACTTTAAAAAAAGAACTCAAACGATTACTTTCCGAAATGGCATTTTCTTATTCAAGCTTCTGTTTCCAATTTGCATACTTTCTCACACTCCATTCCTCTCCTTGCTCTGCTCTCCTTTTTCATTCATCCTCCTCTTCCTTTCCTGGTCACCTCCTCACCTACTCTCCTGGTTTCTTGGCCAGCTATTTGTGAAGTGGTAACACACTTTCATGGGTTTTCCTGCCGGTCTATTATGAACTACATGCAAATTGTCTCAACATTATGCTAACTATGAAAAGCTGGGTTAGTGGATAACTCATATATGTAGTCCTTGTTGTGAAGGGAAATTTTGGTGTGGGGCCAAACTTTTCTTAAATGAATTTACTAAAGGCCATAATCAAAGAACTAGGTCTTTGGAAACATGTATGCAAAACAGGGTGATAGGGGAAATCAGATGCTTTAATTTCTATTACACCACTTTTGTGAGGTGAGTCTTTTTTTTTTTCATGATAAAAAGAACAAGTTTCCATGCTTTATCAGAGACATGTTGCAGTGAACTGAATCAAAGTTTATCTCCTCTAATCTGTGGTTGTTATTAGTATCAATGGAGAAGAGCTATAAATTCCACCCATTCGTGGCTTCAGTGGTATGCGTCTCAGATCTTCTCTAAGCCAAGATTAGATATTGAAATGTTGCTTCAATTGTACAATAGTATCACATCATATCACGTGGCCCTCTTTCAAACTGGAGCATTTATTGACAATACTTCCCAAGCCGTTGCTAAGTTGTGAGCACTGCACCTTATCTGTTGCTCTTTTACAGCTTTAACTAGCAAGACTATCAAAGAAGTGTCCTACTAAATAATACCATCAGATACAGCTAGCTTGTTTTTGTCCCCTTACTATCAAAGGTTCGTAATAGTCAAAAATATTGTTTACTCTCAGTTACTTTTGAAAATGCTATGGATACAAGATGCAAAAATGAAAGAAAGAGGCTCTATGAAGGATAGATCAAGTAGATTTGCTTAAAAATAGTAAGAGTCTATGTTGGAAAAAATTAGGTATGAGGTAAATGTGACAGATATAATAAACTACCAAAAGTAGAAGCTAATGGGTAGAGAGCCTTAAATAGCAACTATGGTTATAATGATTTTGAAGATTCATAGGTAGTTTTGGAATTAATACTAGGTGTTTTAGTTATTTGTAGATGCATAGCAAACCACATAACCACAAGTAGTTAAAAATATGAATATTTTATTATTTCGCATGTTTCTGTTGATTGACTAAGGCTTAACTAGATCTAGGTTTTTCTGCTGGTCTCACCTGGGATATCTCATGTGGCTGTGGTCCACTGGGGGCCAGGACTAGAACATCCACGATAGCTGCCAGTGTCTTGGGAAGGATGACTGGAAAGTTGGGTTTAAATGGGGTGATAAGATGACTAGGCCTCTTAATTTTTTTTACATAATTTCTAAGGCCTCCATCTCTATGGGTTTTCCACATGGTTTCTCTACATGGTCTTAATCTATCAAATGAGATATACTTCTTACATGGTAGCTCAAGGGCTCCAAAAATGTTTGAAAAGAAGCTGTCAGGCCTTTTTAAGGCTTGAGCCCAAAATTTTAATAGTGTTACTTTTATCACTTTTTATTGGTTGAAGCCAGTCACAAGGTCAGCCCAGTAGCCAATGTGGAAGCAGATTCTACAAAGACACGAATGGTGGAGACTCATTGCTCATTGGGGGACACCTTTGGAAACTAATCATCAAGGTTTAATTTGCTCAAGTTGAAAGGCCTGTGATGTTGCCCTGTTTCATAAAGTGATGCACATTGTAGTTGATGTGAGTGAAATCCCCTGGAGATGGGAAGTCTGTGGCCATCCACACTGACCACAATATGAATATGCTTCCCAGCATTGTGCAATGTGGCCAATGGGTAATGCCAAATTTGCAATCCATTACTTCAGACCTGGCATTTTAGCCAAAATTTTATAAATTCAGCATCTGGGCATCCATCTTTTTTCTCTTATTTTGGTCTTTTTTATATTAATATATGATATAGGAACTTAAAATATTTTTTTTCATCTAAGTATATACTTTCTATTTTGATTAATTGATCTGCCAAGGAATTATACATAGTTTGGTTCAAGAGCTCTGGACTTTAAGTTAGAAGAATAGGGCTTAATTCCTGGACCCAAACTGTTAAAATTTACACAAATACAAGTTAGGGTTAATGATAATTGAGAAAACCTATAGCTGAATTGATGTTTTATAGTTAATGTTAGGAACCACTTTAATTATATAAACTGATCAGTATGATGATCTTTTTGGCATAGTGTATATATTGAGATATCCTGAAAAGTATATCTCATTGAACATTGACTGAGGCAACACCTTGAACGTGTAAAAAGAAGAAAAAGAAAATTTAATTCCTTTGAAAACAGACTTTACTCAATCTTAATTACTGAAAATGTATTTACTAATTTATTAATCATTCTTTTAAAACATTTTCTTTATGCACCTATTGCATTCCAGACATTATACTGGGCCAGCAAAGTCTAATAGAGTTTTTTTTGTGATGATGAAAATGTTTTATACCCACACTGTTCAGTAGAGCAATCATCTGCCATATATAGCTGTTGAACATTTGAGATGTGGCTCCTGCAACTGATGAACTAAATTTCATTTTTTAAATTTTTAAAATTAATTTAAATTTAGGTAACCATATGTGGCTGGCAGCTACGGATAGTTCTAGACACTATCATTCTATTGCACTATCTTTCAGATGCTAATTTTCTTTTGGGAAGCAGTGCACTTGGAGTCATTCATCTTTTGATGACGATTCCTTGGTTAAGAGCACACAGTTTCAAGGCTACTGACAAATGTTAGAGAGGCCACTTTACCTAAAGGAGTGATGGTAATAACTGCTCTCTCTGAGCATGTGGAAAACATGAGTTTGAGTCTGCTTTTTCTCAAACACCAGCCAATATAAAAACAAACAAGCTAACCAACTAACTGAATGCTCGCTGAGCTACTCATAGTTTGAGAAAGAGAAAAAACATGATGGGTAGCGAAGGAGACATTCTAAGTGGGAAGAGCTCAGTGGCTTCTTAAATCCACAGAACATCTTACATAATGCAATTTTTAGCTTTGGCAAAATTCAAAATTCATTTTGTAATGTTTTTTAATTTAATTTGTAAACCTTAGGAAAATTCAATACATATGTTTCTTATCAGTGTAGAAATAACTCATCAAAATGTGTTTGGTAAGAGCTGTTTTAAAGCAGTTCCAGAAATCCTTTGACTCTTGAATGAGGGAAAAGACTTCTTCAGTTTCACATAAAACTTCTATCTGTCCAGAGGTGCTTTAACAGAAATTTAGGCCATCCTCCAGGCCTGATGAGTGCTGAGGCCATTCACCCTTCCAAAGCTAATATCCTCATATATTATTACTAGAGGCCCAGTGCACAAAAATTTGTGCACTTGGGGGTAGGGGGTCCCTCAGCCTGGCCTGTGCCCTCTCGCAGTCTGGGACCCCTCGGGGGATGACCATCTGCTGACTGAGGCCTTCTCCCCAGGGGGATTGGGCCTAAGATGGCAATCAGACATCCCTCTGGCAGCCTGGCAACCCTCGGGGGATGTCCACTTGCCAGCGGGGAGCAGACCTAAGCTGCAGTTGGACATCCTTAGCACTGCTGAGGAGGCAGGAGAGGCTCCCACCACCACCGCTGTACTGGCAGCCGTCAGCCTGGCTTGTGGCTGAGCAGAGCTCCCCCCTGTGAGAGTGCACTGACCACCAGAGGGCAGCTCCTGCATTGTGAGTCTGCCCCCTGGCGGTCAGTGTGTGTCATAGTGACCAGTCATTCCCAGTCATTCTGCTGTTAGGGTCAGTTTGCATATTACCCTTTTACTATATAGGATAGAGGCCTGGTGCATGGGTGGGGGCCAGCTGGTTTGCCCTGAAGGGTGTCCAGGATCAGGGTGGGGGTCCCGCTTGGGTGCCTGGCCAGCCTGGATGAGGGGCTGATGGCTGTTTGCAGCTGGTCACACCCCCTTCAGGGTGGGGGTCCCCACTGGGGTGCCTGGCCAGCCTGGATGACAGGCTGATGGCTCTTTGCAACTGGTCACGCCCCCTTCAGGGTAGGGGTCCCCACTGCGGTGCCTGGCCAGTCTGGGTGAGGGGCTGAGGGCCATTTTCACGCTGGTGGGCGGCTGAAGCTCCCAGCCTCTTTTTTTTTTATTCTGGGATTTATTTACCTTCTATAGCTGTAACTGGAGCTGAGAGCCGGCTCCAGCTCTGAGGCTGTGGCTTGCTGAAAGCAGGTATCTGAGGTTTGTTTAGCTTCTATAATTGCAACATTGTTGCATCCAGAGCTCAGAGCTGGGCCACGACAGGTGGAGAACCTTGGCTTACTCCATCACTGGAGCAAGCAAGCCTCATGTCTGCTTCAGCTGTGTGGCTGCCGGCCACCATCTTTGTTGGCAGTTAATTTGCATATCCTGCTGATTAGCCAATGGGAAGCGTAGCAGAGGTATGGTTAATTACCATGTTTTTCTATTATTAGATAGGATTTAGGAAGATGTTATCTTAGTACATGCAGTAGAGGACTCAAAGGGGCCTAAAATTGCCTAGCTCTTGCCTGTCAGTGTTAAAAATTAGAAAACTATGCCTCAGAGAGCAAAAGCAACTTGTGCAAAGTCTTTAACCTGGTTTATGACAGATCTGGAACTCAAAGTCAGGCCACCTAGTTGCTAGTTATGGATAATTTTCAACATGTCACACAGTCCCATCCTCATTCTTTAGAAGTCAATGTTGTGATAAGTTAGAAAACAATTTTGGTATTATTAAGAACATATGAAGACACCTGCAATTTTATACAACTTTTCCTCTAATGATACATGATTTATTAACATTTCAATTAAATATGTGTCCAAATTGTCATCAAAGCAAAAAGAAACTATATTTTAATTGACATAAAAATAAAGAAAGTTATGCCAAACATCTAGTGGGAAACTCCTCTTAGTAGCCAGCTGTTTTTCAATCAAAGGTAAATGAAAAGTGGATAAAAATTTTTATCTACTCACCTTCCAGAGGAAAAGAAGAAGGGCCATATTCTATATGATTTGCTAATATAAAGGCTTATAGGGTTATGTGACATAATCCAAAGGATGAATTGTGTTACAGTTCACATCTGATGCCATGAGAGCTAATGGCTTTTTTTGTTTTGTTTTGTTTTATTCTAGGGATTGTAGAGAAGAGGTGTCACTTAAACTCTTAAGTGCTATCAGTTTGTCTGGGGACTGTCTGTCTGAAGGAATCTTCCTGTCTCTAAATTCTTGTCTGTTGCTGTCATCAGTTCAATAGCATTTTAGCTCCCCTCTAAAAATTTATAAGCTAGCAAAAGCCTGAAGCTGGGAAGATAAAAAATGTCTATTGTGTTATCTATCATTTGCCTGTTTCAGAGATATTTACACATGAAGGCTTTTTGTACAGCAACTATACAAGCTCCTGACAATTTATAAATACCTTCCTAGATAGATTTAACAATTAACCTTAAGGAGACTGAGAGTTTGGGGAATGGAGATGGGAGGTTTGGGTACAGCCCTCTCTGTATGTTTGATTCATGCAGTGAGATTCTGAGTGTCAGGATCTTGGTTCCAGCATTCATCATTAAAAATCAGATGTCATTACAAGGAATTTAATCTTATCAGGAAGTTTAGTTATCAAAAATTAAAAGGTACGGCTTCTAAATATTTTCATAAAATAAAAATAGGAGCCAAAGATGCTACATAAAATTAACATAAAAAAAATAATCTTACAAAGGAGAGATAGAATAGGAAAGGTTATTATGGGGGAAAATCTTCAAATTATAATAAAAGTAGGCACACTTCCTTTAATTTTAGTTAAAAAGATGTGATGTTTAAGGAAAGAAGAAAAGATCAGTATAACCAAAATATTATATTCAGAATTGTATAAATTATCATCAATGTCCTGTTCTAATTAAAATTTCTCTGCTATGATTATGGGATGTAAAAGTTTTAAAATAAATGTGCTATATTCACCAATATTACTGATATAATAAAATACATATAGATTGTACATGTCATTTTGTGGTTATAATAAAACATATGTTAAAATCAATCAACTTATAGATTATTTCAATGTTGTAAACTTTTCATTTATAGATGTGGCCTAACAGGGTAGCTTTAATTCAAATATAGCTCCCTGTTTATGCATGTTGCTGAATATATTTTTAAAAAAACTAGAGAACTGCTTTTTTACTTCTGGTATTTTTATTACCATAATTGTATTTGCTATAACCTCAACTCCAAGAAAGAATAGACTTCAATATATGCATTGCCCATGGACACAGACAACAGTGTGGTGAGGGCTAGAGGGAGAGGAGAGCAGGGTCAGGGTGGAGATGGGCAAAGGGAGGGGAGAAATTGGGGTACATCTGTAATAATGTCAACTATATATATATATCCTATCTAATAAAAGAGAAACATGGTAATTGGCGTACGACCGCTACCCTTCCCATTGGCTAATCAGGGAAATATGCAAATTAACTGCCAGCCAAGATGGCGGCCGGCAGCCAGGCAGCTTAAACTGAACATGAGGCTTGCTTGCTTCAGTGACGGAGGACTCCAATGTTCCCCGCCTGCCTTGCTGGCCTCTGAGCCTGCAGTTTGAACATTGTAACAATATAGAAGCTAAACAAAACCCCAGAAACCAGCTTTCAGTGAGCAGGGATCTCAGAGCTGGAGTTGATACAGAGTTTCGATTATAGAACCTAAACAAACCAGATACCTACTTTCAGCAGCTGAGGCCTTAGAGCTGGAGCCAAGCCTCAGAGTTAAAGCTGGCCCAGAATAAAAAAAAGAAAAAGAAAAAAGGAGCAGTTGGGAGCTTCAGTCCCAGCCTGAAAACAGCCCTCAGCCCCTCACCCAGACTGGCCAGGCACCCCAGTGGGGACCCCACTCTGAAGGGTGTGTGACCAGCTGCAAACAGCCATCATCCCCTCATCCAGGCTGGCCAGACACCCCAGTGGGGACCCCCACCCTGATCCAGGACACCCTTCAGGGCAAATCAGCCAGCCCTCACCCATGCACCAGGCCTCTATTCTATATAGTAAAAGGGTAATGTGCCTCCTGGCACCGGGATCAGCGTGACCGGGGGGAGCGCCCAAACCCCCTGATCGCCCTGCAGCTCTGTGTGTGACAGGGTGCGGTGCCCCAACCCCCCCCCACCCCACGGGCCCTACTCTGTGTGTGACGGGGTAGAGCCATAACCTCCCCATCGGCCCTGCCCTGAGTGTGAGAGTGGCGGCGCCTCAACCCCCTGATCAGCCCTGCTCTGTGGGTGATAGAGGGCGGTGCCCCAACCCCCCCACCCCCCCGCCCCATGGACCCTGCTCTGTGTGTGATGGGGTAGAGCCATAACCTCCCCATTGGCCCTGCCCTAAGTTTGACAGTGGCGGCACCCCAACCCCCTAATCGGCCCTGCCCTGTGGGTGATAGAGGGCAGCGCCCCAATCCCCTGATGGGCCCTGCTCTGTGTGTGACAGGGGGGAGCTCCCCAACCCCCTGATGGGCCCTGCTCTGTGCCTGACCAGGAGTGGCGCCGCAACCTCCCCATCGACCCTGCCTTGAGTGTGACAGGGGCCAGTGCCCCAACCCCCCAATTGGCCCTACCCTGAGCGTGACTGAGGGTGGCATCGCAACCTCCCAATCTGCCCTGCTCTGTGCATGACCAGGGGCTGCACATAGGGATTAGGTCTGCCCTCTGCCACCCGGGAGCAGGCCTAAGCCAGCAGGTCGTTATTTCCCGAGGGGTCCCAGACTGCGAGAGGGCACAGGCCAGGCTGAGGGACCCCCCCTCCCTCCCGAGTGCACAAATTTTTGTGCACCGGGCCTCTAGTATATATATGAACTTCAATAATATAAAATAAAATAGCATGCATTTATAAATGGCCTGATAATGTACTATTTTTATTTCATAGCCACATTTTGCAATAGTTATTCTTTGGAGAATTTTTTATTATGTGGTTTCTGTCAAGCTACATGTGATTTAGTGATGATGGCTTTCTTCATAGTGATTACAGATTTAACGGATTACTAAATCTTTCCGATTTAAAACAACAGAATATCCTAGAGGATTTTATTTTCAACTCTTATTTACTTCCTAAATCATGCATTAATGTGTTTGAAAAATGAACTAAATATTCCAGTGCTGAACCAGAGCCATCTAGGATGTGAATTAGAAAGTGGAAACAAATTGCCAATATATCCTAGAAATGATGTATTATATACAAACGTACTTGTAAATACTAGTAAGGCACATTAAAAGTGGAAGTGTGATGTGGAGTTACTTCATATTCTCTCCCAAATGAGGGATCTTGTTTCCTTAACTTACTCTTGTGGCTTGAATTCTCACACATTTTTATATAGAATATATATATAGTATCTCCATCTTACATACATTACATATAGTTACAGTATACATCATAAATCTATTATGGAAGTACTATGAAATCTAGCCATCTGTCTATCATTGGTCTATCATCTCTCCATTATCTATCATTATTTCTAGTTTGTTCTCTAGTGAATTACAAACACATTTTAAAATACTTACTGGCAATATGACCTGGATATTTTTAAAGACCTCTCTTTTATCCACTAATTTCTGTCAATTCTATTTCAAAGGTCCTCTTATATCCACCCCTTTTAAATCTATTCATAGTACCAGTTCAAACTTCTTTTATTTTTTATTTGAGCAATCTCTGTGTAATTAATGTACTTTTTTGTTAATGAACTACCAACTATAATACATAATTAACAAATTAACTTAAGTATTTTTCTAAAAATTCACATATGATTCCTTTGCTTAAAACCTAACTTATTTTTTTTACTCTTGAATTAAAACACTTAACCATTATATTACATTAGCATAATCTCTGTTTATGGCTGAATCCTCCTACTTAATATATATATATATATATACATATATATATATATATATATATATATATAGATTAATTATAAATAAAAATATTAGTGAACTGAGATTGGGTATTTTGCAGAACTGGAAATACAGATCCAGAGAGATTAAATATAAATATCAGAATATGTGATGGATGGTAGGATTTAAAGAGATAATTGGATGAGGGTATAAAATTAAGATTTGGGCCAGCACAATAGTACATGAAAAAGCAAGGAAAACTCTTCCAATTACCTATATATGCACTACTCAACCAATTCAATTGAATCTCTTCATGTGGCTTGTGAAGAAGGTAGAAGTGCACTGAGTCATTTGCCACTGCATAGCTGTATAATTTGATTCTGGTCCATTAGGTAGACAACCATGTATTATGACGCCAATCTACAAGAAATGTGTGCTTTGGTACTATGCTGTAGGATGACAGCATAGTACTTTGCTGTAGTACTTTCTTAACTTTATTTAAGTGCAATTTATCTTTTTAAAAATATGCTTTTATTGATTTTTTAGAGAGAGAGGAAGGGAGAGGGATAGAGAGATAAAAACATCGACTATAGAGGAACATCATTGATTGGCTGCCTCCCGCACATCCCCCAGTGGGGATTGAACCCACAACCTAGGTGATCTCTTGGTTCCTGGGGTGACACTCGACCACTAAATCACACCGACCAGGCTACTTAAGTGTAATTTAAGTAATTCCTGATTTTAGTGACAGAATATTCTTCTTGCTAACAAAAATTAAATTTCAGAATATCAAAAGTTATTAGAAGAAAGTTAAGCATTATTTGGGAATAAACAAATAATTCTTTGCTGTGTCCAAAAAAATGAGATTTCAGAAACAATTTCTTCTTTTTATGTAAACTATTTACAATGATGAGTACATGTGCAATTTTGAAAAAGAAAGTGTGCATTAAATACAATTTCCACTCAGTTAAATTCTTGATTGCTGTGTAATTTTCTCCTAAGTGAGATTTGAACTTAATCTATCTATAAAGTAGGTCATTCATGCTGAAAAGCCCATCTCTAGATAACAAAGTGGAATACTTATTGAAGTACTACAAACACAGCTCATGGAGGATGATAGGGCAAAGGGAAGATTATGAAGCCTTTAAAATATTTTTAGGAAGAAAATAGAGATCATAGCTCATCTTAAAATTTGAGAAAACCCAAATATGTTGTTACATTAAGGGTGTTTTTGTTTCTTGCCTTTGATATAAGAGAACTATTTTTGGATTTTAAGCATTACTGGAACCTTAGGATCTTTTAGTGTACTTTTCTTAAATTACATTAAAAATATTTTTATTGATTTCAGAGAGGAAGAGAGAGAGAGAGAGAGAGAGAGAAACATCAATAATGAGAGAGAATCATGGGTCAGCTGCCTCCTGCATGCCCCACAGTAGGGATCAAGCCCACAACCAGGGCATGTTCCCTGAACCATGACCTCCTCATTCATAGGTCAACGCTCAACCACTGAGCCATGCTGGCTGGGCTTAAATAACATTTTTCTACCTGTCTTTTGTAACTAGAATGCCACGTGTAACTTTGAGTTGTAGACACCATTTATTTTTCAGGATATTTTTCTCTTTTAACAAAAAAGATTGCTAATGGTTAAGTGCTCTTGTAAGACATGCTAACTTGACTTTCTTTCAGAGGTAAATTAACTTATATGTGAAAGTTTTCATTGTCTAACATATATCTAGTGTCTGAAAAAAAAAAGATATATGGCATGAGCTGGCATTTCACCAGATGGAAATAGACTTATGATGACAATCATGTGTTATTAGAGAAATTAGAAAGAGGCATGACCACCTACCAAGAAATCTATTGACAAATATCATTCATCACTTTCTCTATCATAAACTTTTCCTATTTGGAGAAAGGCTAAAAAGTGCTTTTAATATTACTAGGCTCTTTTAAACTAGAGGGATGTATACTTTAAGTTTTGTTTAAAACTTTGTGACCAGCTTAGCTTCAGTTTGTGATGTGTATGAAATGAGGACACACTTCCATACCGACATTTGTATGGATGCTGCAGCTACTACATTGATATCTAAAGATACCCCAGATGTTTCAAACACAAGGGAATGAAAGTGCCCAGGGGATTTAATGTTTCTGATCCATATCTCCAAAAGATGGAGTAATTGAATATAGAATCACTTTTATATAATAGTATTAGTATCCAATTTTCAAATTATGCTGTCCTTGAGCAAACTCTACTTTGAAAGGGCCAACCCAGAAATTGGCAATGTTTTCTGTTAGGTGCTTATTGAAGAAAAAAAATATATAGTATGAGTTGGGAAATACTGGTGTATGAAAAAAAAATTATAGGGCTAATTTTAAACTGATAATTGATTTAGGTTTTCTAACCTGCATGAGGAAAGCTACACATTCATTCTAACCTCTTGAAAATTGAGGGTCTCATTTGAGGTTCAAAGTGATTAAAATGTTGTAAATTTGGAATTAAGAAAAATAAGAATTGACCAGATTTCCTTTAAAAACTGTCTGGTATTTCCTGTATTTTTGTAGGAAAACTCTGTAGGAAAATATTGCACGATGGGGATCCCCGGGACAGGATAGTGAGGCCTCTTAGCAGACAGCCAGATAGCCTACCTCGCCATCATAACCTTCTGTACCATGATAGCGAAAGGCATCATTTTCCTTGTTTGGAATTCGTGTGGTCAAATAATTAAAAATGGGTCCTTGATGTTTTTCACTAAGCAAATTAAAGTTAATAGACTTTAACAACAACATTTTGACAAAAACTAAACAGTAGAAAATATCTGACCATATCTAGTACAATTCAGTACATATTTATGTGAAACTATATTGATGTCTCATTTCCCCAGCAGCAAAGGAAGTGGTGGTTCATTAACTAAAATTTTCCTAATCACTCAACCTTACTCCTTTGTGTGTCAAACAATTTATTTTTTTTATTATTTGGGATTAAATTTGTGTGAAATATATGTACATTTTCGTGTTTTCTAACACACAGGCTATTGCACTATATTTAACCTTTTCTTAATTACTCATGTTCAATATAGGAAATGAACATCCATTCCTATGTAGTAATAGATTTCACAGTGTTCCCTTTTCTGTCACCTTGATATCAGCCTGTCAATCGTCACTTCATTGCTGTCAAAGCAACTGCCTCTAAATTTCTATTCTCACTTCTCAATCCTTCACTCTGTTTGTTATAATTTTTAAGTGTTTAGAAACCATGTAACAAACCTGAAAAGATGTCTGATTATAAAATAAATACATGTTTATACTAGAACTAAGAATAATAGCAGTAGAAATAGAAAATATCAATAGTTTTATGATTAACATTTGCTTTGATATCATTTGATATGTTTGCTATGCATACAAAATTTGCTTAAAAATCACCAAGTTAAATCTCTGAATATAGGTTGGAAGAACACAGTTTGGTGTCATTGTCCTTTCGATTTGCACCAGGTTCCTGGGAAATTGGGGTTGCTCTGTAGAGTGAGCAGGGCCAACTCAAGAAAATCTTCAGTTCTATCTATGAGCAAGAGTGCTTTTGAACATCAGTCAGAAATCAGCAAGAACAGGAGCAGGGAGAGTAAAAGAACTATTGCTAATGTGGTAGTCAGATAAGACTGGTGAGTTGGTCTGTTTTCTTCAGAGTTGGAGCAAAAAATAAATATACCATAAATTCTGCATAAAGACATTTTTTTCTCTTAATTTTTAATCTGTTGGTTTTGAGAAAAAAAAGTTGGGTTCTTTACCCATTGTGCAAAGGTAAAAAAGTATTTTTCTAGGTTTATTGAGATGTAATTGACATATGGCATTGTGTAAGTTTAAGTTGATGGTTTAATTTTAACATGCTAAGTTTAACATGATGATTTGATATATTTATATTGTGACATGACTACCACAATAAGGTTGGTTAACACATCTATCACCTTACATAATAAAAAATTTTTATTTGACAGAAATAAGCTTCAAATTTTTAAGAACATAATTTGTTTGAAGAACTATTATTAATGTGTCATTTTTGACTGTTTAGAATAACAGTGATAAACATGGATCAGAAACAGTTTGAAATAATAAATGCACATTTATGGATTTAAAGATGACATTTAATGATGATGTTAGCATTTCTGTATCATCATTAATGTTAAATAAATTTTCAGGAGTCATATTATGTGTCTGATGGATCCATAAAACCCTGGAGTTGAAAGGGCCATTAGAAATCTTCCAGACTAGGACTTTTTATAGTTCCATGGGATGGGACCTATCCTTTGAGATACTACACACACACACACACACACACACACACACACACACACACACAGTGTTCTTTTTCAAATAACTTAGAAAACATTGCAAACTGTAACGCCAATCTTGGGGAGTCATGATAAATTCCGTAGTAAAGAAAATCTGTTTAATAGTGTTTTAAACAAACATTTCCAAAGTGTATTTGAACACTGGACTCTTTATTTTGTTTAAGACTTAAAATCTTATGTGTAACTTCTTGTGGGTAAGACTGATCTCATCTTAATCCCTTATTTTACACACTAAAAACTTCATTTAGGGAAGGTTTGTCAGAGCATAGTAATAGTAGACCCAGATTAAAAATCTAGAATCTGTATTTACTACACTGGTGCTCTTCCCACCCCATGCTACCCTCTCCTTTTGAGTTTCTCTTCTTTTGATTTGTCAACTTTTCGCACTCTTAATTTCCTTGTATCTATAATTTCTTTTTCCTTTCTTCTTCTGGCATCGCTACCTTTTGAAACTCCCTCTTCACCCACTCACAGCTTCATATATCACCTCTACATTTTGTCTCCTCCATGTCTTGCTCCAGCTCTGCCTTCCCACTGAAGTGTCCCTTCAGAATCATCAGGCACCTGTTGGATTTACTTATATATCTTGCCTTTGCTTCAAACTGAACATCTCTAAAACCAAAGTCAACTTCCTAGCACACTGTGTCCATCTTGGAGGATTTTATCACCTTTTTATGTCTTTTGTTATTTAGATTTAGTTAGATCTTAATTTCTCAAAGTATATTTCTCTTAAAGATTATATTTTTTAAAAAATTGTTATTATTGATTTTTTTAGAGAGGAAGGAAGAGAGAGGGGTAGAGAGGTAGAAACATTGATTGGCTGCCCCCTGCATGCCTCCTACTGGGGATAGAGCCTGCACCTGGGCATGTGCCCTGACTAGAAATTGAACCCATGACCTTTTGGTTCATGGGTTGGCACTCAACCACTGAGCCACACCAGCCAGGCTAAATATTATCTTAATTCACTTTCTTTTCTCCATTCAAGACTTTCATCTATACCTGCAATACTATAAATTTCATAGTTCTTATCTCATACCAATCTTTTTCTATTTTGTCATAATTTATGTCTGACTCCCAGGCTATTCACTCCAAAGCAAGTCTTACCTTGTTACGTCCATGCCCAACAACTTTTAGTGAATTAATATTTCTGTTTATTTTCAAGGCTCCATAACCTGGCCTCATGCCATTTGGCCAATAGACATAACTTTGGACTTCACATTTCAGGAATGTTATGTTGTTAGTAGGTCCATTGCCCAATCTGGTGATACAGTATGAACTATGAGCGGGAATGGGGCTGGTGATATCCTGGACACCTGGACTTGATTCAAGTAGGAGATTGCACTACAGGAGTTTCATCTGATATGCTGTCATCATAGTTTCTGAGCAATGAAAACTAGGGAAATTAATGGAGTGTGTTTTATTCCCTTTCCCTCATAGCCATACTCTTCAAATGCAGCAAAATTGATGGATGAGAGGCTACTGAGTTACTGAATAGCCTGTCGAAGGCCAGATAGAAGGAAGGGGAAAAGTAAAGGGAGTACATATTATATTTATTATTTCTTTAGATAAAGCATGAGAAGACTGACAAACAGAAGAGTTTGAAGTCAGAATATGGTGAGGACGAAAGTCATGTCTGCATCTCCATTTGGGTGTGATCTCTCATGGTGTTCTTTACAAGATCTCTTCGGCTCCAAATGACATTGTAGTCATTCCCTTACGTTAGCTCACTGCATCTCATCAGTCCAAAAAATAGGTACGTCCATTGTCCAAGGCTAAGAGATCCATAAAACATTGAATGCATGTCTTTTGCTGAAGTGGGTCCTGCTGCCTGAGGAGCCTGTTACCTCCCATAGCTTCCCCAGGATGTCTCTCACTGACTGGGCTCCTCTCCATGCCTGCTGGGAACCATGGCGCCTGGGTTCCAGAAGCCCTTCCCATTTGATTTGTCATGATAGGACATTCTGTAGAATTTTCTTAAATACGTAAAGTGGGTTTTGCATATTAATTCACCAAAGTACCAAATGATAATAAAAGTGATGTGTACAACATGGTGTGAATATATGGACCGATGAACTTTCAATATGTAAAGGAGGCATAGAAAACTAGCACAAACTCCTTTTGTTGGCTCAGAAATTCAAGGGACTCTTAGAGATCCTGTTCTAAAATGTAAGTCCTTTTAGTTCTCCTGAGATGTGAGAACAGGTGATTAGATACTTTCAACCTCTTAGATTTAGTGGTTAGGTTCAGTCTGGAAAGATGATTAATTTTCCTATATAGAGATGATATTTTTCATTTAAAAAGTTATCTTGGTTTATATATTTTGATGTTTTAGACTATGACATTTTCAAAAAAGTCAGTGAGTGCTTGATAAAAAACAGGTTTCTTTTTAACATAGTCAAGACAGAAAAAAAAAGCACAAACATCACTCCCTTGCTGGTACAGATAACAAAAATTGATGGCTAGAGTAGAGAAGAGATCATTTGACTCAATTTTGTGGATTTTTTTTGAAAGAAGCACTTTCAAGTAAATCACTTTATAGGGATTTGAGCTAAATTGTCAGTATCTAGGCTGCAAGAATAAGAAAAGAACACTATGAAGTTATTTAATAACAGACTTTTAGGTGGAAGCAACTGAGCTCTCAGCATTTTATCCTAAATGCTGTCTTTTTCTTGTTCTCTTTTCCTTCTTTCAGACTTCATCTCCTTTCTCCTCCCTCCTCCTCCTTATTTCCCTTCAATTCCTCTTCCTCACATGTGTATTTAATAAATATTAGCTTTTGTTCTTTTATTTTCAGTGTTTCATGTTTGCAGAACTATTTGGCAAAAATATAAAACTATCTGTTAAAGATTCCCTCCTATACAGTAGTACACACTCCCTGAACCAGCACCCCTGCCATACCCCCCCCAACCCCCCCGCCAAAACAAAGAGAGATAAACACCAGTTGCTTATTCCTATTGTTGGGAGTTGACAACCAAATCCACAATTTCATTAAGTAAAAAAGTAAGCAGTCCTTCAACAATGGTAATAAAAGAAAGTTGGATACTGGTGAACACTTAATATGTATATTTATAACACAGAACCTGCATAGGTAATACAGACAGAAGGCTGAGCTATCCTATACCACCTGAAATCCAGTTAGGAAGAAAGCAACTTGCCCATGAAAGGCAGTAGTGCTCTAAGAATGGGCGGCGCTACTTGCTCCCTGTGCTAGAGTATGAGATTTTCTACCCCGGTAACTGCTTGTATTTTTGGCCTCCTAAAGCAGCTCGGAAAAAAAAAAGTGCCTTATATTGCCCTATGTGCATAGAGATCAGTGGTTCTCAGCCTTGGCTGCACATTAGAATCACCTGGGGATCTTTTTAAAATCCTGATTTCTGGGCCTCATCCTCCGGAAATTCTGTTTCTTTGTTACTCATGTTGTGGCCCCACCCCATCACAAAGAAACAGAATTTCCAGAGGATGAGGCCCAGAAATCAGGATTTTAAAAAGATTCCCAGGTGATTCTAATATGCAGCCAAGGTTGAGAACCACTGATTTAGATAGTCAGTGATAGCAAATCCAATTATCCTCAGTTGTGTGACCAAGGAAGCTGTTTTCATCTGTGAGTGGTTCCTCCCAGTCAGAAGAGGAGCAGCACTAAAACTCTTTTCTAAAAGGCCGGAGCAGGAGGGAGGGGAAGGAACCTGAAGGAGAGAGCATAACAAGAGGGCTTACACATTAAAGCAAAGCAGGACAGAATAGGAGGGAAGAGAACAAGGCTGATGCTGAGCTAGCATTGAATGAGAGGAGTTCGAAGCTGGCAGCAGTTACAACCATCCTTTACACAAGGCCATGCCACAGCAGGCTGGGCTGATCAAAACCCTCCAGTTATAACTTAAACATTTTCATCCGTCTCAAAATCAACTCCACAAAAATTTTTACATTTGTGATTTCATTTGTGATTCTCAACCTGACACCACTGAAGTCATCCGAGAACTTTTTGTAATGCTGGTGCTCTGGCTCTAGCCCAAATTAATTGCCAGACTCACTTTTCATGTTTAAAAAGATTCCCAGGCAATTTTAATGTTCAGCCAGAATTGAGGACCACTTAGTGAGGATACACAAAACGCAATGCAAAAGTCCTTAGTGTGCAGAATTTTTCAGGCATTTACATTTGTTTTATTAGGGCTGAAATAACCTCTATTAAGGTAATTTATTACCTGTGTACTCCATTTTTCCCTGCATTTTGTTCCCAGCTTTATTGAGAATCATTGAAAATAAAATTGTAAGATATTTAAAGTGTACATCATAGTGATGTAATATGCATACACATAGTGAAATAATTCCCCATCTAGTTAATTGACACATCCATCACTTCACTTGTATATGTATGTAGGTATGTATGTATGCATGCATGTGTATATTTATTTATTTTGGTGAGAACATATAAGTTCTACTCTCTTAGCAAATTTCAATGATATAATGCAGATTATCAACTATAGTCACCATGTTTCACATGAGATCCTTAGATCTCATTTATCTTGTAACTGGAAGTTTGTACTCTTTTCTGCATTTTTTAAAAAATATATTTTTATTGATTTCAGAGAGGAAGGGAGAGGGAGAGAGAGATAGAAACATCAATAATGAGAGAGAATCATTGATTGGCTGTCTCCTGCACACAACCCACTGGGGATTGAGCCAGCAACCTGGGCATGTGCCCTAGGCTGGAATCGAAGCAGGGACCCTTCTGTCCACAGATTGATACTCTATCCACTGAGCCAAACAAGCTATGGCTCTTTTCTGCATTTTGTTTACATATCTTATGGGGCTCCCACAGATCAAACTGCATTCTTCAACAGCAATGTTTCTAAATATGCAATGAAATCAGTGGACAGAAATGTTTGGGAAATGGTATGCTTTTCAGAATTTTCAGAGCCTTTACTGTGTGTAGTGGTATGTGTGTACTTACTATAGGCTAATGTGACTTTTTAATATCCAAGGAGGTTATTAAAATTATATATATATGATTATGTATATATATATATACATGTACATACACAAATACATTGCTTTCTAAACATATTTTATCAAAGAAATATTTTGCAAGGAGAGAGTCTATTTAGTTTTGCATTCCATAAAATGTACTTTGGAAAAAATCTGTTTAATCTCCACCACTGCACCCACAACAACTTTCCTTCTGATATTGACTGGCAAAAGTTAAGCTTATAATTCTGATTATCAATAAAATATTGCCCCTATAGGAAGTTATATAAATTTATACCCTTCATAGTTCCTAAATGGGCATGGTCTTTGCCCAGTGGGTTATTGATAGCTCTCTAAAGCCATTGAGAATACAACCTTAAAAAAATGTTAAGTCCTAGAAACTCAGAAGATTTGACCAAGGTTAGCTTGTTAGTGGGAGTCAATATTCCTATTTATAATAAAGTTTTTGGGTGTCAAAAATTTCCCAGCAGTATACTACTGTAGCCTGGTTTCTATTGAGAAAGTCTGTAATGCATTGCACCCATCCCAGAGGTCAATCTTGAAACCCGAGACCAGGCAAAATATGTGGGTTCTCAGACCATTACCCATTCACTCTTTTCTCAGGTGGAGTAAACCACATCAAGGACAGTGCTCAGTTATGTACCGGGATATCAAAATTGCTCAAAGAGCTTAAATTCCATGATGACAGATACCTATGGAAAAGAGAAGTTCACTTGGGCTATTTCTTGGTCAATCTCTGCCTTCTTTCTTTCTTGCAGTCCTTATCAACTATTTCCCCATTTCTCTTTTTCTTTAACCACTTTCTTTTACCCTTCTTGTTGTCTGCCGCCCACACCCCCACCAATAGTAGCCATGCCATTTTGTATTTATCTTTATGATTTAGTCCCATTTCATGAGTTAACAAATTCTATAGGCCTTAGTGGCCATATAGATGTACACTAATTTATCAGTCCTACTCCTTGAGAAAGGTTTTCTATAACAAAACTGTAGGTATTTAAATTAATTACTTGCAAATATTCTAAATATAAAAACCATTTTGCTTTTGCAAAGTGACTTAGTAAAGTTAGTACATTGCAGTTATATATTAATTACTTTTAGAATTGTTTTGGTTATTCTAGTGCAGAACAAGCTCCAAAAATAATGACTTAATAATTCTAAATGGATTTTTCTCAAATAAAGCAGTAGAGAGATAATTAAATACAGTAAAGTTTTAAAAATTTATTTAGAAAATTTCCTTGGACACTATTTAGGTTTTCTTTACAAATACTTTTAGATATTACAGATACTTTTCCAACTACCAAGCTCAATAAGACAGACTCTTGAGGTCCAAAAATATGGATTAAGTTTTATTACCCTATGGGGTCTTTTCATCCTTTCATCTTCATAAGGTGAATAAATTGTTTTCTATATGGCATTCAATCAGTAGATCTTTCCTCCAGAGACTCAAATCTTCTTTTGCTCCTTATAGCCATATTTTTAAAATCCTATAATATTTTCCAGAAGAGTAGGCTTTTAATATGGCCTCAATGGACTCAAATGTTAGGAATATATATGAAAATCAGGAAAGTCAAGATTCTTGCTTATCTCATTGGTGAATTGTTGTTTGGGGATATATTTTCTTAATGTACTTTCTTGAATTTATAAAGTCCTTTATAGCCTTAAAAGAAATTTTAGATCAATCATCTCATGAGAATCTCTCCTGTGGCCAGGACATAGCTACTTCTGGAAGCTATTATTTAAAAGAAGAAAAATGTGTGTGTATGAGGTTTCCCTCCATTAACACAAAGTATCATGAGAGAATCAAAATCAGAATTCATATCTTGAATAGCATTTTTTTTTATATTCAGACTCATAGTCACTTTTATGAGTAGCCGAAGGAACAGTCATATAAAGGAAAAAGGGAGGATGAATAGAAATAAAAGGTGAAAAAGGCAAAGCATCCTTATATCTTAGCCTTAGAGTGAAGAAAATAGGTTTTGAAAAATGGAAATATCTTGATAATGAGTAAAATAAATATTTTAAGATAAGAATCAAAATAATATAAAGATGTATATAATCAAATATTGTTCCATGATACATACTCTCATTAACAAGTTTCTTCAGATCTGTAATATCAGTAATATCAGGTTTTTCTTTGCCTCTCTTTTTTTAATCTTCCTTTTACTCCTTTCCGTTCTATTCTCTTTCTTTCCTTCTATTCTCTTTCTTTCCTTCTTACTTTTTCATGTTCATGATGTGAAGTTGGTTAAGGCAGAAAATTAAAATTGCTATGTCTATTGAGAATTAATATTTTAAAGCTAAAAGTTGAACTTTTAGATTGTTATCAACTTAATGCTTTTATGTCAACAGTGAGATCAGGAAAGATTTTCCTCTTCTATGTATCATTCCACAAAGTCAGCAATTAGCCCATTTTAGCATCAGCTATGATCAGAAATTGAATAGTACCTACTCGTTTTTCTGGATAGAAAATTCCATCTTCCCAGTTTACCCTCTGGGCTAAAGTGCAATATTTTTTAAGTTCCAGAGCCATCAGTAGAAAATGCCTACATTTTATTCTGATGAACTGTAGCGTGGTCTCTGGTCCTCTAAGTTTGATTATGTTTCATGAAGTGTTTTGAATCAAAGATGTACCCTCATCAGCTATTAGATATTTTAAATATTATGAGACGAATCCTAGGGAGTTTCCCTCCAATCTAACACACTATCTCTCTCTCCTTCCTATTCTGGCTTATTCAATTTATTAATCAGGAAGGCTGTATTAAACCATGAATGTACATTTTCCACAATATCCAAAAGTCCTCGGATTAATCTGATTATTATATTAGAAGATGTACTTTCATAAAGAGAGTTGTGTTGTTGCTATTTGTGTGTCTGCTGATTTTCACATCAGTGGTGAAACAGGCTTGGGTATTAGCAGGCATAGATTTAATAAGGTGATGAGCACAATATTTGACAATGAGAGGTATCTGGAATACCTCTTTAATCTTTAAGCAGAAAGTACTGATTTTTCATAATTTACTGACCACAGCTGGATGATTCTATTTATCATGTGTAGGGTAGGGATTTTGAATTACACAAGGTAGGCATACATTTTGTGTGTGTAGAGAGAGCTGTATGTCAGAATTTGAAGATTCATAGACTTAAGGAATCCCATGTTTGGGATGTCTAAAGGCCCCTCTTTCAACCTGCTATTTAATGCTTAAATCAACTCAAATTCCAATAGCTACCATCTGCAGGGCTGTGCAATAAGTTCTTTAGACACATGTTTACATATATTTTTCTATCAAGTATGGGCTGTTGGAAAAAAATTCCAGCTCAAGAAAGTTAAATGATTTGTCCAAAGATACATAGGTAGCTCTTAAATGGTGGATTCAGGATTTGAACATATATATATAGCTCTATGAGCTATGTTCTTTACATTGCCACCAGATTATTTGAGCCTGTAACACAACTTACATTGAAGAATCTGAGAAGACTGTGCTTTTTAGGTTTAGATACTGCACGAATCTGTTCCCTGATTGTAGCTGGGAGCAGTGTCTCTCTGAGTATCTCAAGCGTGAAGCCCGTGCCTCTATAAATACTCTTTTCTACAGATAGATGGCAATGATGTTGCTAGAATTTATATTTGTAAATCCAAATCCATTTTTTTCTCTCATTAAAGAGGGAAAACTGTCTCTACAAGAGATAACATATGAATGAGGAGAAATATCAAATTCTCTTCAGAATATGAAAAGCTTCAGATATACCATTTCTGTCAGCAAAGGGAAAAAAATTACACTTTAGGAAAAAATAACAGTTGGACTGTGCCAGTTCTTAGTAGTTTATGGAACCTTACATTCATATTGTTTGAAACGCTGTGTCCTGACAATTAATTGCTCTAACTTCAGTTTCTTCACTACTACAGTAAAATGGGAAAATATCCCACAGATCTGAAAAGGCGCTTTTAAAAGTTTAGCATCGATCTACAATGATTTATTAATTAACTGGAAATCCATGAAATCTATTTCTGGCTCTTTCAATTTTATTTGTGTATTTAACATTTATTGAGCGAGCATTTGCTAAGTGCTGGAAACTGTTCTAGGCACCGTACATGCCTTATCTCATTTGACCCTTATCATAACCTAATCAGGCATGCATTTTCTTTAACTTTTATTTTATAGGATTTTTACGTATATTTTATAGGATTCTGTTGCAGAGGCGAATTAAATAGTTTGCTCCTGCTCACAGAGCTGCTAAGTGGGAGAGCCAGGATTTAAACCTGGCTGAAACCGAAGAGGTAAAAAGAAAGTAGAATGTTGAGCGGTACAGGAGAGGTCATTTGCGTAGCTATTGACAGTGCCAAGTGGTCCTTCCATACACACACAAAATAGTTTCGGAAAGAGTTAAAGTGAAGGCACTCATCTAAGCCGTTCTCCTAAAGGAATGTCTGTCCCCAGTAGATTGTGAGTTTTCCACTTTGTCCTACTGCCAACTTCCAACCAAAAAAATCTATATGACTAATGACGGTGCAAGAGGCAAAGAGCAGCTTTATTTTCAGATTCCAGATGGAGTTTATGATGTTGTCAGACAGAAAGTCACTTGACTTACAGCCTCAGTAGACTCAATATGGTTGCTTTTCGGAGACATAATATACGTAAACTGCAGTAGCATAATTTAGGTTTTGAATTTAGCAGAATGTTTGAAATGGAAAACTTCATTAATACACAGCTCTTACTAATAATGATGATGATAAAATCATAATAATAAAAGCAAGAGAGCTGGAGTCAGACTTGGGCTTAAATCATGGTGTAGACTATTAGAAATGAACATTCATTACAAACCATTTCATACTATAGTTGCCTTATATAGAAAAGGGGAATAATAACCTTCAGGTACTTTGGAATTAAAAAATTAATTAAAATAAAGCATTTAAGACAGTGCTCAGTAACAGTTCAGTGCTCAGTAAAAGTTCAATTAAGTTAGCTCTTAAAAATTTCTTTGGCCCAGGCAGGTGTAGTTCGATTGGTTGTAGTGTCAGGGCATATGCCCAGTGGCAGACTCAATCCTCTGATTGGGGTACATGCAGGGGACAACCGATTAATGTTACACTCTCATATTGATGATTCTCTCTCTCTCTCCCTTCCTCTCTCTAAAATCAATGAAAGCATGATCTTGGGTGAGGATAAATTGCTAAAAATACCTTTGGATGATGTTAGATTGAATGAAAATAAATACTTTGACTTCTCACCCCCACCTCTTTTTCTTTAATTTATTGGTGACTATGTTTAAGTTTTTTCCATTAATTCATCTAAAGCTGTTATATTTAGTTATTGGTGTGTACTCTTTTGGCTACTTCGTCATACTTACTATCAGATTCTTTTAAGAGATGGTTCCTTTTGTTGCATAAAATAATACTTCTTTCAAGGCATAGAATTTTTCTAAAAATAATATATTCAAAACACCAAATAGAGTATTTCTAACAGGTTAACTTCAATAGACATTTCTGTAAAACAAATCCTTTCCCTCATCTGTTCAATAGCCATGTTTGGATGTGGAAAGCTTAGAAGGCAAACTCTACTGTCAGAATGACTGAATTTTATTCTTGCACACTCACAATTAATCTGTCCTTGAGACAATTACTTAATCTTGGTTATCAAATCATAATTCTCCATCTCTATAATCTGTACTTACCTCATATTTTATATATACATCCAAAAGATACAACTTTAATTAGATCAATTATTATAATTATTATATAATTTCATGTGTTTTTTCATTGTTATTTGATTGATTAGGATTTAATAGCTAAACTGATAATAAAGGTATAATAATAAATTTATGTTCTATAATTTACAATGGAATAAGAACCATAAACTTTGAACAATTTATATAATACACATAATTTTCATATAAATTTCAAAAAGCACAGTCCCAAGTGCTTAGACAGGCACAGATGAGTATCTCTGTATTCTTACCTTCCTGAACAAGGAAAATATAAGTAGTTTGTCTCAAATATTATGAATTTATTATGGTTAGTATGGACTTCAAATACAATATTATATCATTGGCTCTCAGGAAGACATGAAGACAGATGGCTGTGCACAACGCATGGATCCTGTTCAATGTAAGGAACATTTTTATAGCCTTCTGCTCATTCCCCTCCCCCCCCACCCAAATTCAAACCTTAAGATTTCTTTTGATGAAGTGCTATTATTTCAAAGGAGAAATAATATAACAAAGCCAAGATTAGTTAAGAGCAAGGGTTTTGGTAGCAGAAAGAAGAGGCCTCCAGAGTCAGTTCTTTCACTGACCAGCTATGACCTTACTCAGTTAACCTCCTTCTTCCTTCTCTAAGCATAAGTTTTTCATCTATAAGTCAGGATCACGAATAGTATTAATTTCATTGGCTTATTGTGAGGAGTACATGAGACAATGCATTTAAAAGCATGTAACACATAACATTTATTAAGCACATATAATTCCTCAGTATTATAATGATTTGAATCTTTGTCTATTAAAAAAATGTTGCATATAAAACACAAATAGGATATTCTCTGCAATGTGTGGTTTATCCAGTAGGATTAGGATGGTCTGAGGCACGCTTTTTTAAGGCACTGAAAACAACTCAAAGAATTAGGGCCACGGAGAGTCTGTTTAGGGCCCAATTTCCCACCATGGTCTTGCAGCTTAAAGTAGGACCTTCATGCCTGAAATGCTGAGAGAGAAATATGATTGGCTGCCTCCTGCATGCCCCCTACTGGGGAGTGAGCCTGCAACCCAGGCATGTGCCCTGATCAGAGAGTTGGAGCGGCCTTTCTTTCAGATAATCACATCAGGCACAGGGGAAACAAAACAAAACAAAACAAAAAACAAAACAAAACAAAAAAGCTTTTCAGATTCAATGCTCTCCATGGAGGTTAGCTAGAGCAGAGACTTCTAAGGGGAAGCTGGTGGTTGGGCGATGGACAGGCTAGAGCTCCCTCTCTCCCTCTACCCCGCAGGTGTGGGCATATGAGGAATAGGGTATTGAGAATTGCCATAGAACTCTGGTTATTAGGACCCTCTTAAGGTTTCTGAGCATCCAGAAGGCTCTTCCTGGGAAATGGTAGAATGGATTCCACTCAGATACACAATGTGATTTATCTTGTCCAGCTGAAATAAAGAAGAGATGCCATAACCTTGGGACAGGGTAGCTCAGGTGGGGTCACCTCTTGTTCTTTGTATCTTCATTGTTTGGAATGGATTAACTTTTCCCCAGCTCTGCTGCAACTAGCTGTATAGAATCAGAGGTACCTCTCTTTCTAGACTTTATTGGGGTGACACTGGTTAACAAAATTATACAGGTTTCAGGTGCACAATTGTACAACACACCATCTATACACTGTATTGTGTGTTCACCACCTCAAGTCAAGTCTCCATGCATCACCACTTATCCCGCCTATACGCCCACCCCCACCTCCCTCCACACTTCCCCCACCCCTGACAATCACCACACTGTTGTTCCTGTCCATGAGTTTTCTTTCTCTCTTTTTTCTTTTTTGTTCAATCCCTTCACTGGTCCCGCCTACCCAGCTTCTCCCCACTCTACGCTACTCAGCCCTTCCACGTCTCCCCCAACCCGCACCGTGACAGGAATCTCTTTAACTTTTGGTTGCATGATTTCCAAAAGGGATTGGCAAATAGTATCTACCTTGAAATTTCCTTTGATGATATAATGAGATAATACATGTGAATTCTCTTTGTGAACTCTAAGTTGCTATCAGGCATTAAAATGAAAGACAAGGTCTATTCCCATAATGTTATTTCTCAAGTAATTCCAGGCACTAAGATTTTAATGTTAATCTCAGTTTTCTCAGTGACATTCTCTCAATAAATGTAATGTAACATTTAAAGATAAGCATTTTCTCCATGTAGTTCAGTAAATATAATTTCACTGTGGAAAAAAAAAATGTGGCTCAAGAAAATTTTTATTCTTACTGAATTGGATCACATCCAAAAAAGTGTACTGCCTCTTGGTTGTTCTAATCCAGTTTTATAAGTTGAGTCATTTTATACACATTTCTATATGGGCTACATCTGCAGGTCACAAAGAAGATAGTGTGACTTGCTCATGTGTCTATGATAGAGTTGGCCAATGCTGTAACAAATAATACCAAAATTTTAGCGGTTTCACATAATGAAACATTTTTCTCTCCTGTAACTGTCTAACATGGATGGTTCAACAAGTTTTCCTGGTGGCCATGCCCAGGTGATGATTCAGGGACTAAGGCTCCTGCCATAGTGTAGCTCTACTATCATCAAAGGCAGCGGTGCTCAACCTGTGGGTTGTGACCCCTTTGGCGGTCGAACAACCCTTTCGCAGGGGTCGCCTAAGACCATCCTGCATATCAGATATTTACATTACAATTCATAACAGTAGCAACATTACAGTTATGAAGTAGCAACGAAAATAATTTTATGGTTGGGTCACAACATGAGGAATTGTATTTAAAGGACCAGAAGGTTGAGAACTACTGATCTAAGGCCTTGAAGTCATCTTGAAGGAAATACAGAGCACATGGGATTTTTTTGGGTGAGAAGGTTTATGGGCTGTGCCCGAGGTGGCATACATTGCTGTCATCCATATTCCAGTGATTAAAACTTGTCATGTGACTCTACCTAACATGGATATGAAGCTGCATGTTCAAGAGAAAAGACAAAAGGGACATATTTATCTTTGCAACAGGACTATTTCTAAATGTTCATATATATTTTTTATGAATATCATGATTGCATCACTATGTAATATTAATCAAAAAGTGTGACAGAAAGTAAATGATTATCGCCTTTTCATGTGTGTGTGTGACATTAAAAATCTGACCAAACAGCCCTAACTGGTTTGGCTCAGTGGATAGAGCGCCGGCCTGTGGACTCAAGGGTCCCAGGTTCGATTCCGGTCAAGGGCATGTACCTTGGTTGCGGGCACATCCCCAGTAGGGAGTATGCAGTAGGCAGCTGATCGGTGTTTCTCTCTCATCGATGTTTCTAACTCTCTATCCCTCTCCCTTTCACTCCGTAAAAAATCAATAAAATATATATTTTTTTAAAAAATCTGACCAAACAGTATGTTAAGTACGCAAAAATTAATTTCAGAAAAACTCTTCTTAGCAACACCTCCTTCTAGTGTAGTATTCATTACTTACATATATGTATCCATTTTTATCTATTATTTTCCCATTGTGATAGCTTTATTGGATGTGAAAATATATATTTCTCTTTCACATACTTAAAAAAACCTAAATCATTTTCCTTCAAATTTTCTAAGATATATTTTTCCAATATAAAACATAATCTTGAAAATTCTCACTCCTTGAAAAATGATTTGCAATAAAGATACTTTTTAATTCTAATTAAAGTGTTAAGTCTAAATGCCACAATGCATCATTTGATAAACTAACTTTACAGCATCTTGGAAGCCAAAATAGCCTGAAGGCTGGGATATTATGTTGCTTAAAGGGATATTCTTACTAAGGGATAGACCTCAAGGGATATTCTTACTAAGAAGTAATTTGAATGAAGATAAACAGGTTATAAATTATGATTATTTGTGAAAATTTTGTTTACAAATAACATGTTCAGCATGCTTTGTACAGCCAGAGAAGCACTGGTCCTCAAAAAGCTTACTCTTAGAGTACCTAGAACTTATACTGAAAGAAGATGAAATATAACTATCATAAATATGCTCAGCCCTGAAAGATGTTTAGGCAAAACATTAGAAAATATTATGAGAGTTCAGATAAAGCACATAGGTTGAAAATTAGGAGCAGCTTCAAAAAAGAAACGACCTTTCAATTAGTTCTTAAAGATACAACTTCATCACAAAAAATTGGAAATATAATTTTTGCTAGAGGAATAATCAAGCAGAGGAAGATACAAAATTAGAGAGAAAAAAGTTGAGAATCAATGGCATACAAGAAACTATGTTGTTAAATATGCCCCGCCTCTCCCACATAGAAGGCATAGAGAAGATTATGAACTAACTAGAAGCCCGATGCACTAAATTTGTGCAAGGGTTGGCTCTTGCAGTCCTGGCTGCCTTGCAGCCCCAGTTGCCTGGAGGCCCCATCCTCTGCCCACACTGGTAGGCCTGGTGCTACCTGCATCCACCGCCACACACCCCTAGGTTCCCTGGTGCTATAGAGACCCCCGATAGATTGCCCCACAGAGGGTGGCCTGGGTTTCCCCTCTGTGGGGTGATTGTGGGGTGTTAGCAGGTCCCCTGACCAATTGCATTACACCCACCTTGGCTGGCCTGGCACCAGTGCATGTCATAGCGTGGTGGTCTGGACGGTTGTTCTGCTATTCTGTTTTTTGGTTGATTTGCATATTATGCTTTTACTAGAGGCTTGGTGCACAAAAATTTGTGCACTCAGGGTGGTCCTTCAGCCCGGCCTGTGCCCTCTCGCAGTCTGGGACCCTTCGGGGAATGACCACCTGCTGGCTTAGGCCTGCTTCCTGGGGGATCGGGCCCAAGCTGGCAGTCAGACATCCCTCTGGCAGCACGGGAGCCCTTGGGGGATGTCCACTTGCCAGCAGGGAGCAGACCTAAGCTGCAGTTGGACATCCTTAGCACTGCTGAGGAGGCGGGACAGGCTCCTGCCACCACCACTGTGCTGGCAGCCGTCAGCCTGGTTTGTGGCTGAGCAAAGCTCCCCCTGTGGGAGCTCACTGACCACCAGGGGGCAGCTCCTGCATTGAGCGTCTGCCCCCTGTTGGTCAGTGTGTGTCATAGTGACCAGTCATTCCCAGTCATTCTGCAGTTAGGGTCAATTTGCATATTACCCTTTTATTATATAGGATTATTACAGATAGGGTTGGAAGGTAGCTGGGTATAGGTGAGACTGATAAAATTATTGGCAAAATCAATGTAGAGTTACTTCATTGATAAAAGATGTTGCGTTTCTTCCACACACACACAAAAATTAGGAAATAGGGAGAGCTAGAGCTAGAAATAGATGACAGAGAGATCACAGGACTTGTATGCTTATATGCATAACCCATGGACACAGACAATAGGGTGATGAAGGCCTGGGTTGGGGGTGGGGCAGGCAGAAAGGGATCAATGGGGAAAAAAGGGGACATATGGAATACTTTCAACAATAAAGATTTTTAAAAAGTAAAAATCAAAATAAAATAAAATAAAAAAGCCCAGAGATAGAGTTATAGATAGAGATATAGAGATAGAGATACGTAGAGGGAGAGGTAGAAAAGAGAGAGATAGAGACAGAAAGACAGAGACCATAAACACTGAACACCTTCATACTGAGTTTGTACTTTCTAGTGTTCACAGTAATTTCATCCATATTGCCAATATTTGTTAAAATATTATTCACTGTAGATTTTGGAGTTAATGGGCCCTACCATATATAGCCCTACTCTAAAAAAAAAGCAAGAAATCATTTATTTCAAAATATGACCAGTACAGCAATCCCAAACTGAGGAAACAGGGAAGGAAGTCAAGGGAAAGCCTTCAGAAAGTTTTGATAATTAAAAAAACAAAAACAATTAAATGAGGTTTAAACTCCATAAACCTTTAAAAGTGAGCTATTCACAACAAACAATTTCAACACTTTCTATAAAATCATGTCCTGCTGTGAATGGATGAACTGTGTTTTAGCTCTATTGGTATTACATTAGCATTTTAGAAGAGAATATAATACATGGCTTATCAATGTTAGTTACTGTGAAATGAAAGCATACTTCATTCCCAGATTTGATTGTGCCTAACTCGTATGAGCTACCAAATATTTATTTGTCTGATGAACAAATGAAAGTTTAGTCTGAATCAAAGTTTAATTCCTATTCAATTTTCTAGAAATGTGAATAAATATTTTTGACATTAAACTTTCTGAACATTTGGAGTTTCAATGTTACCCTTCTTGTATTGTTGAAAATTTTTAAAAGATAGATATTACAGGTTTCATGCTAAAAACTTGGATTTCCTGGATTCTTTTCTTTACTTGCCATTATTTCTTAAAATTTTACTGGCTTCAAAAGAAGCAAATATATACAAGAAATTGGATGCCTAAAGGTCAACACTAACATACAACTAATGAGTACTCATGCATCATCAGCCCTCATTTACCTCTTTCCTGTACGGCCCTTGGCTCCAAACACAGACATATAGTACTAATTTTCAAAATTAGATTGATATTCAATTTTTCTTAATACTCTATATAAACACAAACACAAAGGAACAACTCTGGAAACTTTCCTCTTTTATGTCGTATCATTCCTGATGGGCTTGGTCAAGTTAAATGTTCATGTTGCAGAGCAGCTGAGAAGAAAATGTTGCTTATTTTCAATAGATTAAATAGTAAGTTTTTCTTTCTTGCTGTGAAGAAACTTTTCTAACTTTTTGAGTAAAAAGTATAATTTTTGCAAGTTAGTGCTATGTTGTAGACATGCAACATTTATGTTTCAGCATTATAGTTCCCATCTAAGTATCTTTTAAGTACAATTTGAAAGTAATGTCATAAATATAGACTAAAAATACTTTTAATTTAGAAATGACTAGTCCATTCATTCTAAACTGGGAGCAAAACAGCAAATAATCTCTTTGCTGTTAAATAATTGCCTTATTTTATATAGATGGACCCTTTCAATATTCATAAGATCATGACAAAATATTTATGAAGTATTGTCCAGCCTTGTTATACTTTTAAATAAAAGTACAGTAGAGCTTTTTTACATGGTGTTTAAATATATTGGCCAAATTAAATGACAAGCAGCTTGCAAAGTAGACCTCATAAACATCTTGTTTGCAAGTGAATATGTCTACCATAAAATGATATGAGATCTCTAGAGATGTTTTGGTTCCCAGGGGACATTGTAACAAATAATTTCTTATTTATAATTAATATATATTTACAATAAAATTGAAAGTAATTTCATTGCCAATCACTCTGAATTAAAATACATCGTGTTTGGAAGGTTCCTCAAAGGAATTGAGAAGCCTGCAGAAACTGAAATGGTTCTCAGTAATTGGGATAATTGCTGAGCTCTCACAAGGAAAACACATTAACCACACTTATCATTCAGTCAGTATAAGCACTATCCAAAACCCTCTTAGATTTTTCCCCACCCACTATAGAACTATTTTATGTTAAAATGAAATACCTGAATTATTGCCATATGAATGTCATAGTTTATTCATTGCATATTAAAATTCTAGAAAATGTAGCATTATGGAGAGTTTTAGATAAATGCAATTTTTCACAGAAATGTGTTTGATTAATCAACCTCGCACTTCATGAAAAAAAGTAAGTCATCTATTTCATTTATTTATTTATTTATATTTTCTTTATTGATTAAAGTATTACATATGTGTCCTTACCTCCCCCTCCCCATTGCCCCCCCCCATTTAATTTTTAATTCAAATAAATTAAAATTAGTTTTATTTTATCTGTTATGTCCTTCGTGATGACTGGTAAAAACACACGCTATGATTGAGTTTGGAATTCAGTTCTTGCAAATTTCTTTTTGAAATCCGCACTTTTATCAGGGAGTCCAGCAGAGGGCACCAAGCATAATTCCAAATCCAAAAGTCTCCTTTTCTCCTGCTTGTCTTTGTTTTTGTTAAGTCATGCAGGGGCTCCCTCTGCTGTCCTTTCACACCAGAGAACAGAAAAATTGCATTGACCTCAAACCTCACAAATTTTGTGCAATTATATTCTAAAGATTACTGCATGCTGTTGTAGTTGCAGATCTATTCAATGTCATTATCCACAGGATTACAAGAAAAGACAGTGAACAAGTTGAATAAGGCTTAGTGAAATGCCTCTGTAAATAAATGCTGACGAATGTTATTTCTTCTAAGGTGACTAGTTAGGCAAATAAAAAATTCAACTGGTACTTGCTTATTATACAGTAAAAAGGAAGAAATGACACATAGACGTGGAATTTTGATTAACTGTGATGAATTAAAGCATCAGAATAACTGTAAATGTCTCTAGGTGAGTACACAAATGTGGATGTGTTTGTGTGTGTATGTGTATATGTGTGTATGTGTGGACACATGTGTGCATGTGTGTGTGTGTTTGATGAGAAAGAGAGAGAGGAAAAAGAGACACTACCTACTTGACCCTGCAACTACTTTTGATCTAAGTTATTTTTCGTTATAGATTTTTGTTAGTATTTTCATTTTAAATAAAGCCAGAGAATGAGTTTTGGCAAACTCTTAGTTTGTCCATGAATCAAATGGAATAAAAATCAATGAGATCAGTATTTCTGCACATACAAAAAGGATAAGTATTGAGGCAATTGTCTTGATAATTGTTTTATTTTTTCTAAAATCCCTTTCAAACTAAATAGATGGGTAATTGACAAAACAAGTCTTTCTTATTTTGCTATGTAACTTGCTACATACTGAATACTGTCCAATTTTGCAAAGCAACTAACAGTTAGTGATATAATAGTTTTAATTTTAAAGAAGTACTCTAATTCTTTACTTTCCTAACTGAATTTGACTTAATTTTATGTATTAATAAATGAAATTGTGTCAGTTTTTTATGCTACAAGCAAAACACAAGCCACAATTTCAAACAAAATCATGATGATTCTTGGAATTTTAAAATCTATCAACTCCTTTTTAGTAATGCATCTTACTAAATGGAATATTCAAGCTTTAATATCACAACAATGATAAAGCTTTCTACTAATTGACCAAGAGAGTTTTCTAATTGTTAATAATCAATAATCGTTATCTGTGGTATATTAGTTAGATTGGTGAATGGTGAAGAAGAAAAGAGAAGTGATCTTTTGAAATATAATAAGAAACAGATACATGAGTTCTGATGGGCTACTTCAATCTCTACCAACAGTGGGGTTCTTGTGTTTTAAGAATTTTTTGCAATATTTCTCCGGTGGGGTTTGAAATAGCATATGTAATGCTGCCTGGCTACATAAAGTTGCTACCTTAAGTATCGGCATTCTTTGTACCACTGATGTTACTATATTTGTGCAGTGGTTCTCAGATCAAAGTTTGGGGGAAAATTGCAAAACCATTATCATTAAAATGTTTTTATTTTATTTTTACACTCATGTAAATCCATTATCCCATAGTCAGAGAATATTGAAAAACAAACCCAATGAGAACATAATGCAACAGGAAATAGAATTACAATTTAGCGAGTTAACTCTACTTAAATTAGTCCTTTTGCTTCATGATTGTTTCAGATTTTGAGGACTGGTTGAAGTTTAGCAGTTAAAAAGCTAAACTTTAATGAGTGAGGCAATTTTAGATGTAGCAGAAAAAAATTCCTTAATTATACATATTTTTAAAAAATATATTTTATTGATTTTTCACAGAAAGGGAGAGAGATAGAGAGTTAGAAATATCGATGAGAGAGAAACATTGATCAGCTGCCCCCTATTGGGGATGTACCCGCAACCAAGATACACGCCCTTGACCGGAATCGAACCTGGGACCCGCAGGCCGCCGCTCTACCCACTGAGCCAAACCAGTTAGGGCCTTAATGATATTTTAAAATAGATCTTTAATTGTGGTATATTTCAAAGGATATGGTGTGCGTTTTTTCCCCCCCAATTTTGAAAAAATCATTTCTAGGAATTATAATTTTGAAAAAAAATTTTTTTCTATTCCACAGTTTAGTTCCAAAGCAATGTGGAAAATGTAGATTGCTATCTCACCTTTAACATCATCCTAGTTGTTTTTAGAATTAATAGGAAGCCTTTCTCACCTTGACTTTTTAAATCCTTTTATTCTTACCATTGCTGGTCTCTAAAAGCAATTGATGATGCCATGTCAAGCAGGAAGCCCATGCCAAACTAAGTGTTTTATTTAATGTTATGACTAAAACCACATGTTTTTCTTCAGAAATAAGAAAATCCACTACTGTATTTAAAGTCCAATAAAACACCACTATAAGGAAGAACATTCCAATAGGTGTAAATGATTTCTAGGTGATTTTTGTATCAAAATGTTTGACCAGATATATTTATCACAACTAGGGACCCCACCTATGCATAAATTTCATGCACTGAGCCTCTAGTATTTGTCATAAAGGGAGGATTTTCCATGTCTACATGCATGTGAAATTTATTTTTCTTTAGAATTGCTACTATTAAAAGAAATGACTCAGATTCACAGGACGGCCTTCTTTGCTGTAACTAATCCTTCCAAATCTGGCTGAGCTGTTTAGGCTGTGCTTCCTGCCTGAACCCGCCTATGTGAAATGAAGGCAGAACAAAAACAAAATAAAAATTCGGCAAAGATCCTTCTCATTATTTTTTTAGGAATTCCAAAACTTGTTGTCAAATTATTTGAACTTCAAAGTGGCTTCCTGTCTCTCTGTCATTATCTGTGTGTAAAATCCTGTCCATTCATTGTCTTCATAAATGAGGGCCCAGGCCTTTCCAGGGAGCTTCTCAAGCAACCACCGCATATTCCAGCAATGAGAAGACACTGCAGATTTGTAAAACTGAAGCATTCTCATTGGAATAAGAGTGACTTACAAAAGTACCATGAAATCTCAAGGGGTGTTTTTAAAGGAAAGCCTATAAAATAATCTGTTTAAAATATGAGATTTTTTTCTTCCCTATTTTGTAAAGATAAGAGGAATTAGGACTATAGATAATTCATATGGATCAAAGTGGGTTGGTTTAGTTATCAGCTGTAAGGTTTTAGTTGAACCTTTTACAAAATGATTTTCGGTTAAGACTTGTTGGGTATCTGTTTTGCAACCCTAAGCTCTGTGTTATTTATAATATTTTCACAGGGATTAGTGGAAGAGAGGTAAAGTAATAAACTTCCACATTTAAATAGCTTTTCTGGCAAATTTTAGTTAAAATATCACAGACTCTATTTGCAGAGACGGAATGCACTGATAGAGTGTCAACCTGCCAGGGACTCAAGAGTCCTATCTCTTTGGAACATTTGTCCCTGGGAGACATTTCACAATACAGAACCTTCTACTCTGGGCTCTTCTGGCCTAACTTAATTTTCCTAGTTCTTATATAGACCACTATGGTATAATAAAACATTTTAGAAATCTGGGCTAAAAAAATTGTTCAAGTATTATGTGACTCCACCATTTTGTCATACTAAATCCCCTGGAAGTTATCAGCCAATATCTTCTTCTTGGCAATACATTACTTTTGCAGACTCTCAGAGAGGAGGATTGTAGAACTTCCCTCCTTATTGTAACATGATTTTTAGTTCTATAACATACGTATCTGTTTTCACAAATAAATTTATTCTACAGACTCTCTCTCCTTCTAAAATGATCCCTTTGATAAGTTTCTAAGTCATTGTGTTTTTACTTTAAGTTTTTACTTTAGTTATATTTTTTGCAATGCCTAATTAGCTAAGCTTCTAGTGGAAATTTGTCTTAATTTTCATGTCTTAGGAAGGTGAGCCTGTAGGAACTCTTTTTGTGAAGAGTGGCTTGGGTGGTTTGTTTTCCATAGAAGAATGTAGTCTGTTGCTCAACTGATAGACTGATCTATGAGAATAGCATAGTTCTGTAGCTTATAAGTATAACCAGGATCACATAATCACATAGAACTGCACATACTGTCCACTGGATATCTATATATCTACATATCTGTATTTTTATATACATGTCATAGAATATCTATCAACTGTGGTCCTTCCAGACACCAACTTAACCATCTTTACATTATTTTTACTCAATTTTGCTCCATAAATAATTTTGTGTACTTGACAACAAATGCAGACATCTCAAAAATATATTTGTATATATATATATCAATTCAGGAAATAAGAAAACAACGAAAAGTGAGAGTGTAACCTTCTGGAGATGAAGGGTTAGGCCTTGGCTTAGCACACAAAATGTGCTCAATAATTACTTGTCGAAGAAATGAATGAAGAGGAAAATTATAAATGTAAGAGCAAGATTCAAAGGCAAAAAAAGCAGTACCTGTTTTGGTTTCTGAGTAGCCAATACACATACAAAATGGAAAGACTAATAAAATCAGACTTATTTTTCAAGGTTTTTCCTCTCTAGATGAGAAGTGTGGTAACTGAGGGGAGACTTGGAAGTGAGTTATTCTGCATTGTGCATGGGGCACATTTTCTCTTCGTTTCTGAGAAGCTCTCTAGTACTCTCTAGAATCCAAATGAGAGAATATAGCTATTATGGGAAATGGAAAAAATACCATTTCTTATCTGTTTTCTGATGGCTCAGTTTTTTTAAATAATGTGCCAGTTGTGAGACCCTTAATAATTATTTATAATTAATTATACACAACCTGGAAAACATTTATTTTCTAGATAAAACAAAGAAATAGAAAATACCAGACTGATGTACATGTCACTTTAGATTAACGCAAGAGCTGTCATGGTAAGTTTACTAGCCCAGCATTCTTCCAGCGACAGGTGTGCTGTGTAGAGCAAAGTCTGGTTATCTTCTTTGCTATAAACCACAAAATTTAGAGATAGAAAAAATACACCCTAGTTTCTGTAAAAATCTTCATTTTTAGGAAATATATTTTCAAATACATTAGTATTTTTCAAGCCCTAGGATATGAATAAGATATTCCCACTTATGAATATGTACTCCTACTGCATACACACATCACAACATAGATGGAGTGTGTCTCTGGGTATTTATATATTCACATATTATTATGCCTTTTTGCATAACTAAGGTAACTGGACATAATTCTACATGCATGTGCATGAATTCACAGGTGTATACTATTGCAGACACACCCACACACTTTCTCAGTTGTCATCTTCAACCTTGCACAGAACTATTTCCCAACCTGCATGGCCTCAAGCATAAACATACTTCTCCTCCTGTGTTTACTTATTTACCATTTATCAGGTAAACATAATCCTGTGACCATGACCTGCCATTTTATCCTGTCTTCCCCGGCCAATCAAAGGAGCTCTGACTGCCTGAGATTCCTATCAGGGTAACATATTTATCAGTGGTAAAGTTTGGGACTTGTATGACCAGAGCTGACCTGACCCTTCTGAGCAACCCAGTGAATATCTGAAGCCAGCAGATGTTACTCTGCGTGATTAAGCTTAATGGCCTCTCCCTCCATGTAAAGATTATAATGTTTCATTTCGCAGTAAACCTAAATGAAAACCTACTATTTGAGAAAGAATATCATTTCTCCTGGGAAAACAGATCTAACCCGGTTCTCTAGTTTCTATACTTAACAGTAAGTGCATTTTTCTTATGCTTTATTTCAAAGGCATCGCTTTACACAAATAAGTTTACATGCTTGGTAAAATTTATCAGGGCAGCCCAAGTCTGCAAGAACATCGGCAAGTGAAGGTTTTCACACAGAGATCATGTGCATATTTTTCATGCATTATATTAAATTCATAATTGAGAAATATGGATATATATATATATATATATATATATATATATATATATATATAATCAGTGGCAACCACAATGTCTACGTTACAGATTATGTGGCTAAGCTGAAAGATCTTGCAAGCAAAGAATGCCCAGCACCAACTTGCTTTGCTGAACACCATGACAGTATGAATTATCATATATTTACAGCAAAAAATGAGACTTAAGTCAAAAGGGAAAACTTAACCTCTGCAGTAGAAGAAAGATGCGATGTATGACTTTCTACACTGTTGACTAGAAAAAATGCCCTAACTATTGGCATTAACCATGTCTGAAGCCTTGCTCACTAGCAAGATGTCTTTTTTCAGGACCCTGCTCTCTACGCCTTTCTTTGAGTCTCCAGTATGAAAACCCCACCGCTTTTATAAAAAGTGTCTGGCTTTTATTGCTAAAATGTTTTTGCTACTATGGTTATTGGTAATTACAACAATCAGAACAGAGAAAATGTTGCAATATCCATTTCTGTGGCACCAGAGCCTCAGTGAGTTAGGTGCTTCATTTTTGTGCACCGGGCCACAAAGAGGGGCAAACCCAGGAAAGGGCACAGGAATTTCCTTTAAATAGAAGACCCATTCGGTGTCCACATTGTTAGTTTTTGGTATTACATAGTAAAGCTCCCCAATCAGATTCTAAATGTGCAGCAGATTTATTCAAACGTACGATGTTTTTTCCAGACTGTGCTACCACCACTTTCCCTCCTTGCCTGACAATATGTTGCCATGCTAGAAAAGCCCTAATGCCCGTTTTCAACGATTAGCTGTACATCAGCATTACCACCACAAATCCACAAGTTTCACATCAAGCATTAAATGGGATGAATATTGATCTGCTAAAGAGGATTTATTTATTTCTAACTCTATCCAAAGATCAACTGCTAGCAGCTTTTGGGGGATCTGCAAAGCTCTCACAGCACAAAGCTACTGCATACATGACACTGGACTTGACATTTCAGTTCTGGAAGAAAACCAAACAGTAAATTCAGTGCAATAATCCTAGATAAATGAGATGATCACTGGAAAAGCTGAGATAGTTAAGTGGTCTATCAGAGAAGTCCAACGGATGGTATTGAACAGTTGCTACATAGAATCCTCACTCATGTCAATATGGTCCCAAACACCATCATCTCAGATGCCAATATAATCACATTAAAACAAACTCTACCTCCTGCTTTGATTTCTCTGCCCATGTATTTTGCTGGATTTTCAAGTGATTGTAAATAGTGCACAATGTGACGAAAGCTGTAGCCTAAAGGGTATTCACAATAATTATTTTTAATATGTGTAAGCTGCATTATAATGTAGCATGACATATATGAAATGCATGAAATTGAATTGTGCTAGATAGCATGCGGGAAGCAGCTCCACGTTCTTGCTGGCAGCACAAGGGATGGAGGGGCAGATCTGTATCACTTAAAGGCAGTCAGTCAGCCTAACAAAAACAAGAAAGATCAAATTCTGTCATAAATTTTCTGACACTTGTGAAGTCTCTTTCTCAATATGTAATGTCTGTTTTCTTATACACCTTTCCAGTACTATGCTCGCCTTAAACTCACAACTGAACACTGGCTGAAGCAAATAAATATTTGGCTTTTGCATTTAGTATTGCTGAGGGAGGCGTCCTCAACTTGAACACAACCATAGATTTACTTCTCCCCATATGAGTATTTTAAAATGTATTTCCCCCTTTAAATCTTTGATTACCAGCAAATGTAAAAATTTGCATTTGTGCAGTTTATTTGAATGAGTTAATGGAATTTGGCTGAACAATGTTATTTCATTTCTTCTCATCATCAAAAATGTTATTTCATTCCTTCTCATCATTAAAACAAACTATTTAAAAAATTAAATTTATTAGGGCGATATTGGTTAATAAGATCATATACATTTCCAGTGTACATTTCTATGATTCATGATCTGTATATTGCATTGTGTACCCACAACCCAAAGTGTGTCTCTAAATATGAAACATCTTTACATTCATTAATTAATATAATTGGTCTTCAGCAAGCCCAGTGTTATACATACAAAACTAATTTATAATTTAAACTGATACAATAAAATGGTCATTTATGTGTTGTTTTATACTGCTTTGTTCATATTAAAACACATCAACCTGGAGATAGTTCACTTTACTCGGCATCTAGGGACATTATCTTAAAGGAAATTTCTTAACTCCACAGAGGTCGAGGGGGGACGGAAACCTTAGCTTTTAATCCACCCTTTATTGCATTATAATGCTTGCTGTTTAATTCTTTACATTTGTTTTAATTATTAAACTTGTCAAACTGTAGAGTGAGCGAATCTAAATACCTGCAGAAATAAAAAGTAAAGAAATACGTGGACTAAGCCATGGTTTTGCGTTTCTAAGATACCGGAAGCAGTATCTCACTTTGTAACTTTACCCTTTTGGAAAGAAAAATACTTTTATATTAATCACAATGTTTCTGGAAGCTAAAAAAATGATGCTTTGTTGTGGATATTTGAAACTTGTGGTAGCAGATGTCCCTGGGAAAGGTACCACTTAGCTTAATTAGAGTTTGCCTACAGACTTGAGGGTCTAGATTGCCAAGGCCAAACGATGTTTATCAGTTTAAACAGTGTCATCGAAAAAAAGAGAAACTGGAATAAACATTGCACACTTATTTTCTTCACTCGCTGATTGTGCAGTTCATCATAATTCATCTGATTCACCCAGAAAACAGGGATCATATACAATAATTTTAAAAAAAAAAAAAAAAGATTTTTTTAAAAGACACAAACTGCCTGGGAGAGTAATTTGGGGTTAGTTTCTGAGATTTATTTTTATTTATTACAATTACTCAGTTTGAAGATCTTTTAAATGCTGGGAATTTTCTGCTTTTAGTTTTTTTTGTTTTTAAAGAAAAACTAAGCATTTAGTAGCAATATTCTATACCAGTTAATAGTTCTTGTGTTTGTTTTTTTTTTCAGGAAGTGAATTTTCAGTATTTCTGAATCATTTACCATTTGGGGAGGAAAAAAATATGCTCCGTAAAAGAGAATCTGGGGGAGGGTCATGACACATAATTGTGATTCTATATTTAGGGCATCTCTCAAACCATTGATCCTAGAAACGGAAAAAGTCTTGAGAGAAGCAAGGAACCCATGAATTCAAAGAGTATGGATCTGTATTTTTATTACAACCTATAATAGATACTTTTTAGAGTTTTCTGTGCATGAACTTGTTCGCTTAAGTCATCTTACCGATCCTCCTCAACGTCTCATCTCCCTTCTAAGCGTCTCTTCTTCGGCAGTTTTTGTGCTAAAATACTCCATGTGCATTAAAATATCTATAAAAATCAGATACTTGATGAGAATAAGATCTTTAATGCCAACTAACAAGCCACTTATCTTTGTTGTGCTTAAAACTCATCAGCCGACACATGGTGGACATTTCAATAAATGCTTCTTTTATTAAACTAAATTCCAAACTCCCTTTCCACCCAGATTTTTTAAAACATGACTTCAACTGACTCACAATTATTATGAATCCATTAAGAGGAAATACAAGCTATTCTAAAAATTAGTAAATGCATTTTTGGATGGCTTCAACAACAACCACAAAAGCAGATCCATTTAATCATCCACATCCTTGAGATTTTAAAATCCTGTTCATGTGTCTGAGTAGCTATGATTGTAGAATACCTGGAACAGTCATACCAAAGCTAAGGCTGCAGAATATCTGCCTCATTTCATTCTTCCTGGACATAACGCTGTTCCCGAACAATCACTCCTTTCTTCAGAAACACTTCATAACATATGCCACACTGAAAGGAACTGCGGTGCTTGTGGTTAGAGGAACATGGCAAGATTTCAGATAGGAAGGGCAGCATCCCTCTCTCTCCACACTTTTAAAATATATGATCGGTCACACCTTTTCCATTTCTGTTGGATATGTAAGACGATATCCGTTCTCTCTTGGTTGTTGTTGTAGGTAAACCAAGGCCATTTAGCTAATGCTGCTTTTGTCTTGATTGTTTATGTCAGCTGGGAGCAAACATGATTTAAAGGTGCTAAAGGCAAGCTTTCAAGTCACTGTGTGGAGAGCTGATCTGGAAATTCAAGTTGAATTACTTAATCAAATGTCTCAAGAAAAAAGCAGTGTGGAAGCACCGTGTTGCGGTACCTTATTTCAGAGCCAGATCTGCTTAGATCTCTGCTACCGTTTTTCCAATTTCCTAACAAGAGTAAATTGGTTTTGCTCCCATGATTGCTCTTTCTCACGTCTCGGTTGGTCTTACCAGAGAAAACGGTTCAGTGCGGCAGCAATGATTTGGAGAATACCAATCCCGTGATTTAGACAACAGGTTTTCATTTCTTCTCATCTATTGTTCTGGAGGCTTTTTCTTGTTTTTATAAGCAGACTAGAACAAAGGACGATTATTCTTCACATGCTCTGCATTTGCTCGTAGTATACATGGGAAAATGTAGCAGGAAGGGTTTTCTTTTCCAGTTACAGATTACACTACTGCCTAGTAAAAGTGCTAGCAGCATAAAGTGATGCAATAAACCTCTCTAACAGTAGCTGATTTGTATGCAACAATGACCATAAGGGTAACTCTTCAGCAAACCTGCATCTCATATATAATGCATAGCAGTTAATAAATCATAGTAAAATCAGATGGCTTAGAGCCAGCAATACCTAACTAGTAATGGAAAGGGTGGAAAGATTTATAGAGAGACAGACTCTGTCTGGATTTTGCTTTTAAGATGCTCACCAACTGCAGTGGAGTATCTTACATGGCTTCTGACTAAATGTGTATGTGGATCCTTTTGATTCATTCCATCTTTTCTCTGAGGGTCTTTTACAGAGAGCAGCCACCCTCTTTCTTCTACCACCAGGTGGAGTGTTTTGTACTAAACATTTAAGATTCGACACTTCAGAACTAAGAAAAGCCTTTTGGGGAGAAAATGTTCTTTCTGGACCTCTAGTTGCTTAAATAACAAGTTTTTAATAAGGCGTTTCCTTCAAACAAATACATGCAGATTGATGAAATATACCTTGAAACCTTTGCTCAAAAAAACCCAACTTTTTCTATAAATGGCATTTCACAAATCTTGACAGAGAAGCAGGGTTAGATTTCTGCTTTATACTTGTAGAACAAAGTGTCTTTAGATGCGCTCATTGTACCCCGTTGCCAGTGTTTTTGCTGGCTGTACCATGTGAAACTTAAAAACAGAGAATTTGCAAATTTGTCACATGTCAAGAGGAAGAATATTGAAGACAACATATGCCATACAGATCTGAGAGAATCATTCGCTTCAAATCTGTTTTTGGTTATTAGTAAGTCTGGGCCAATTTCCGGTGCTGACATGGGCTATTGAGATGTGTGGCAAACGTGTCACCTCAGAGTTAGAAATATTTGAACCTACTGAATTATGACCTTTTACAAATTCTTAACATTAAAAAAAATGAAGATAAATTGCTGAAGGAGGTAGTAGAAAGTATTAATGCCTTTGTTTAGTTGCCTATGTAATTTTCTATCCAGTGCAGACTTAAGTCTTTATTTTAGATTGATTTACATTTACTGCTGGATTTTGATAAAGTAGGAAGAGAGCTCATTTTCCTGAATTTTATCGCACTCATGTGCATATTTTCACTAAAAAAACCCACAAAAAATAACCCCACTGTGCATTGTAGTATCTCTTTAATGGTTTATATTAGAGGTACAATAGGGCATATAACACTCCCCTCCATCCCCCCTTGCCCAGTGCATTAGGATGATTTGCCTTCAATTATGTCAGCCACAAGATGGCAGTAATTCCTTATTAAATGGTCAATCACCTCTATGCTGGATAAACTGGCAGTGACTGACTCCTGGTTAGAGAGAAGTAGGAAAATTAAGAGAAGGACCTACTAGGGTTAAGGGTGAAAAAAAAAAAATGTTGCACAGGTTAGAGATAATAGGAGTGATCTAAAGTAGAGTGAAATTAGTTTTATCCTGATGTCTTTCAGTTTTCAGGTGGCAGAAATTTCAGGTGAAATGGTGTCATCAATTTGAATGATTGTCTAGAAAGCACAATTATAAAATGACTATTTTGGAATAATCTGGGCTGATGCTAGTTTTATTTCTCTACATAGTAATTAATTTCCCACTGGCTATACTTAGGCTTGTTTTGGCAGCTTTAATTCTTGGCTCTCATGGGATGTACTGCAGTAATGCACGAAGATTGTAGGCAAGAGTTAAATAGAAATATTTCACTGTGAAAACATTCATGAGTCCGTGAAATAACATACCAATTCAAAACAAAGTAACTAGAGACAAAAATGCATAATTAAGTGCCCCAATAGTATGCTTCCAGTAGAACCTCTGAACTTGAAGGATGCAGAACAGCCCATATTTCAAGAGAGTAGTGGTGTAAGCAGGAGTGTAGATAGCAAAGCAAGTCTGAAAATAGTATATTTTTTTTCTGTTTATTCTCTAAAAATGGTTCCAATTGATAAAGAATGAGCTTTATTTTTGTAAATTTGGCCAACATGGGTAAGCTACTTAGAAATTGGAGATTTAGAATTAAACATTGTCCATAAAGATATTATTTAATTATGTAAATCAAATATAAAGCTAGGGGAATCAATGGGTCAGAAAGTTATTTGTCACAGGGATCTAAAAGGCTAAATATGGTTAAGGTCTGAATAATACCACATACAATTAATTTCTTTAGTATCAAATGAATTGGATTAAGTTTTGCACATTTGATGGAAAGGAACTTTATTCATTTTTTGTCAATATGTGCAAAGTCTATTTCAACTCTATTTTGTATGAATAATCTCTAATTGCCTGCTCTATATTGTAATTCTGATTATAGCAGTTTAAGATTGTGATGAATTTTCATTGTGTCTATGCATTAAAAGTGAAGAGTCAAGAGAGTTATGTGGATACTTCAACCTTAAAATGTTATTACTGGTAATATAAATAATTAGAACAAATCATGTTTGAAAAATAATGCTTAATATTTTGATTCTATTTGTTTGTCTTATATATTTTACTTGCATAGATCCAGGGACTAAAAAAAAATTATTTTTATTCTTCCCTAGTCTGAATGATCTAAAATGGCCATTTATTCAAGAGAAGCTTAATAAATTTAGTTGAATTTCTCTTTTTAAATATATAAGCAGAAGCTAAATTTAGTTTTTATAAAGACATAATATTTAATGTATATTTACAAATGTCTTAATGTATATTAAATCCACTAGAGTATGGACTAGTTTTAAGCCAGAATTAAAGCAGATATATAGTTAACATAGCAAGAGGACTGGGAATTTGGATCATGTTTTCGTTATGCAGATAAACCTTGTTTGAAAGGAGAGAGACCATACTTAGAGAAAGAGAGGAAGAGGGTGGTTGAGCAAATCTATTTCTTTGATCTGTTTGTTGATAGGCATTGATTTATTCATGATATAAGAGTATCCTAAAGTGTAAGTTTGGATTTCTGTACTAGAAAACTACATTTGTCCTGAGAAGTGGGCACTTCTGAAGCCATGAATCTTTCAAATAGTAGAGAATAAAGACTCACCATCTTGTCTTTTTTTTTTCCCCCTCAAAAATCTTTCTAAGTTATAATAATCAAAGTCTTTAAAAAATATGGTTAGATTTTAACATGAAAGGCTATGGAAACTAACTAATCAAGTAGGAAATAATTTCAAATATTCAAATGTATTACTTATTATGGTATAAAAATTGCATAGCATATCGTTCCACATTGCACTCAAGTATTAGTAACAATGTACAATATTTTTCAATAAATGTATAAAATTTATTCTAATTCATTAAATATTAAAGTATTTGAATAAATTAAGCAGGATTGTGGCTGAATAAGAGAGTCTTCATTTGTGTTCCCTCCCTCCCCTCCCTCTACAACAATAATTTGACGTTCATCCACAGACAACAGTACCATTTGGGGAGCAGTGGGATCCAGCAGTACATGTCCAGGGACCTGGAAGGAGTTGTGCCCACCATGGATTGGGTCTTGGAAATTACCCACAGATGAGAGAGCGTTTATGGAAGTCCAGATTTCCAAGGGGAGAAGTTCTAGCATTGTTGGAGCAAAAACGTACAATTTTGAATGAATTGCAGAGAGCAGTTAGTAAAGACTGGAGGAGGTGACTGCTATTTCAAATACAAGGAAAGTAATGCAAAACTTTAAGGAACATGAAAAATCAAGGAAACACGACAAACATCACCAAAGGATTACAATCATCTTCCAGTAACCAATACCAAAGACATGGAGAACTGTGATTTATCTGCTAAAGAAACCAAAATAGCTGTTTCATGGAGACTCAATGAGCTTCAAGAAAACACAGAAGCCCCAAGCGACGTGTCTCAGTGGTGAGTATCGACATATGAACCTGGAGGCCACTGATCAATTCCTGGTCAGGGCACATGTCTGGGTTGCAGGCTCAATCCCCAGTGTGGGGCATGCAGGAGAAAGCCAATTGATGATTCTCTCTCATTGATGTTTCTATCTCTCTCTCCCTCTCCCTTCCTCTCTGAAAATCAATAAAAATATATTTTAAAAAAGAAAAAAAACAAAAATCTCAAAAAAGAAAAGATAAATATGTAAAATGCTAATTAACTAGATGGATAAATCCTTCCACAATGTATAAATACTAGGGGCCCGGTGCACGAAATTCGTGCACTGGGTGTGTGTGTGTGTGTGTGTGTGTGGGGGGGGGGGTGTCCCTCAGCCCAGCCTGCCCCCTCTCACATACTGGGAGCCCTCAGGCGTTGACCCCCATCACCCTCCAATCGCAGGATCGGCCCCTTGCCCAGGCCTGACGCCTCTGGCCTAGGTGTCCAGCCCGGGCAGCGGGGACCTGCAGTGGCAGCGGGGGGCGCCGCGATCGCGCGGGCTCCGCCCCTGCCCCTGCAGGACGCCTCTGGCTGAGGCGTCCGGCCCGGGCAGCGGGGACCTGCAGCTGCAGCGGCCCTGCGATCCTGGGCTTCACTTTAGGCCCAGGCAAGGGACCCCTAGCTCCCGGGACTGCCAGCTTCGACTGTGCCCAGCTCCCATCGCTGGCTCCACCCCTACTTCCTGCTATCACTGGCCAGGGTGGAAAAGGCGCCTGATTCTCCGATCATGGCGGGGGGGCAGGGCAAAGGCGGCCCCAGGGCCGCCTTTGCCCTGCCCCCCAGCTCTTAGCTCCCCCCTGGGTTTCCGATCACTGTCAGTGGCAGGGGGCTTCTTCCTGCTTTCCCTTTCACCTCCCTGCATTGTGCCTACATATGCAAATTAGCCGCCATCTTGTTGGCAGTTAACTGCCAATCTTAGTTGGCAGTTAACTGCCAATCTTAGTTGGCAGTTAATTTGCATATAGCCCTGATTAGCCAATGGAAAGGGTAGCTCGTACGCCAATTACCATTTTTCTCTTTTATTAGTGTTGATATTCAATCACCACAATGTACACTTCAAATATCTTACAATTTTATATGACAACTATACCTCAATAAATCTGATTTTTAAAAAGAGCAACTTAAAAAAGAAATAGAGAAAAAAACAATAAAACCAGGAAAGCAATATGTGAACAATATGAGAAGTTATACAAAAGATAGAAATAAAAAATAATGTAACAAAAATGCTGGAGCTTAAACGTACAGTGAATGAAATAAAAAAAATGTCATAGAGGCCATCAACAGTAGGATGGGTCAAACAGAAAGAAAAAGCATCAATTAGTTAGAAATAGGAACTTTGAAATTATGGAGTACAAAGAAAAATAGTGAAAAAGAGTAGAGTATGTGCACATGATCTAAGGCAGTAGTTCTCAACCTTCTGTCCCTTTAAATACAGTTCCTCATGTTGTGACCCAGCCATGGAATTATTTTCGTTGCTACTTCATAACTGTAATGTTGCTACTGTTATGAATCATAATGTAAATATCTGATAGGCAGGATGGTATTAGGTGACCCCTGTGAAAGGGTCTTTTGACCACCAAAGGGGTCGCGACCCACAGGTTGAGAACCACTGATAAGGGATACAAAAGAAAACCATTTGCAAACTATTGAAGTTTCAGAAGGAGATAGGAGGGAGGAGTGGCATAACATTTATTGAGAAAATAATGGCTGAATATTCCAAATCTGGGGAAAGATTTGGACATCTAAGTTCATGAAGCTCATAGATAATGAAACAAACTTAAGACATTCTCTCCAAAATATATTAAAATTATCAAAAGTCAAAGAGAAGGAGAGAATTTGAAAAACAGCAAGCGAAAAAAAATTTGTAACCCCATTAAGCTATTAGGGTATTTATCAACAGAAACCTATGGGCCAGGAGACAGTGGGATGATATATAGGGTGGGGCAAAAGTAGGTTCGCAGCTGTTTGTATGGAAAATAATACAATAATTAATAAATAATAATAATAAAATTTGTGTTTCGTGTATTCACACTGTAAACCTACTTTTGTCCTACCATGTATTCAAAGTGCTGAAAAACAACAATAACAACCCTGCAAACCCAGAACATTCTATCTAGCAAAGTTAGAGTGGCTATTATAAAGAAGACTAGAGGCCCGATGCACGAAATTTGTGCAAGGGCCTTGGCCCCAGTCCCCGCCCACCACTGCTGCAGCTGGAGGCCTCTGCTGCCTCTGCTGCTGCCCTTGCCCACTGCGGCTTTGTCTGGAAGGAAGGACGTCTAGAAGGATATTCATTCTAATTAGCATATTATGCTTTTATTATCTATACTAATAAAAGCCTATGTGGTCATCGCACTATCACGCCATGATGCCCTCACGCCATCACAATACATCACCAGGAGGAGACAGGGCCAGGCAGTTCCATGTGCCACAGAGGAGGTGGGGCCCAGAGGCTCCCCCCCGACCCTGCTGAGGAGACAGGGCTTGGCAGCTCCCTGAGGAGAGGCCTGGGGGTCCTGCAGCTCCACGCGTCCCAGAGGGGCCCCCCCGGCTCCAGCCTACCCCTTTGGGACAATCCATCGAGGAGCCCCAGATGGGTGGGGGGCCTACCTCTTTGGTGTGATCGATTGCAGGGCTCCCGCTCTGTGAGAGGGCACAGGCCACGCTGGGAGACCCCCTCTGAGTACATGAATTTTGTGCGCTGGGCCTCTAGTTACAGATAAGAGACAAGAAATGTGGAGAAAACAGAACTCTTGAGCACTATTGGTGGGAATGTAAATTGGTGTAGCCATTATGGAAATAAGTATGTAGGTTCCTCAAAAATTAAAAAAAAAAAAATAGTACTACCATATGACCTAGCAATCTCACTTCTGGGTCTATATCCAAAGAAAATGAAACCATTATCTCAAAGTGGTATATGTATGCCCATCTTCATTGCAGCATTATTTGCAATAGCCGAAATATGGAGACAATCTTACTGTCCATCTCAGACATCTGGACATCTGAGTTCATGAAGCTCATAGATAATGAAACAAACTTAGACATCCTGTCCAAAATAGAATAAAATGATCAAAATACAAAGAAAAGGAGAAAATCTGAAGAACAGCAAGAGAAAAAAGAATGTGTAGTCCTATTAGGCTACAATAGATAAAGATGTGGGGTATACATTCAGCCATTGGAAAGAAGAAAATCTTGACATTTGTGACAACATAGATGGAACTTGAGGGTATTGTGCTAAGTGAAATAAACTAGATAAAGATAATACATGTCAATTATCTCAATAAAGCTAGATTAAAAAAATAAAAATACTATTAATTCTGATAGCTCAAAGATAGGAGGTTTATAAAAGACATTACTTTGTTAATATTATATAGAGACTGGCTAGACTTGTAGTTTTAATATGTTTATTTTAATTTGGAAAAATTCACATTGCTGGGGGAAAATTGAAATGCCTGTGTAAAATATGGCAACTTTATTTATCTTGTCAAGAAAACCAATAACATTTAGTTATAGGGTATCACTATTTTCTTTAACTTGTTCTAACCACACAAAATAAAAATAAAAATAAAACACTTTTTTTTTTAAAAAAAAAAAGCTGGAACCGTAATAATCATTTGATTAAAAATGTATGTAGCTATCCCAATAATCTTGGCTTTAAATATTTATTCTATAATTATCTGAATATTTAAGTGGCAGTATTATTTTGACTTATATTATCAACATGATTTTGCTGCTCCTTCACTTACTTGTAAATGCTAGTTACATAACCTTTCAACACAGAATCCAGTGAGCCATCCATTTGATTTTTTGTGGCTCATAGATCCTAGCTCAGTTGCCACCTAGAAACTCTTACAAAGACTTGCTATGTAAATGCACATGGCTAATGAAGACACAATCTCTATTCTATCTTTTTATTAGTAACAAAGAGCCTTCAAATAAGATAATATGATTGCAATTCTTTGTTGATCTTAGATATATCCCAGAAACTGTCTATATGATTCAGAGTCACTTGGTAATATTATGCAATGAGCAATGTCCTGGTGGTCTCAGAAGATGTCAAAGGTCTATGTGGTGTTCGGCAATACAACTTCATTCTAAAATTTTCTGCCAAAGTGTTAATTTCAATGAATGGTTTTTGGTTCTCAAAAGAAAAAAAATATTCATGTATCTGTTGAAGGACATAGAAGTTATCTTCATCTCTTGGCTATTGTGAATAGTGCTGCAATGAACATGGGTATGAAGATATCTCTTTGAGATACTGGTTTTAATTCCTTCATCTACACAGGAGTGAGATTGCTGAATCATACAATTTAATATTTTGAGGACACACCATATTATTTTACATAGTGGCTATACCAGTTTACATTCCTACCAATTATATAAGATGTATATTATATAAAATGAAGGAAATTCTGCCATTTGCAGCAACATGGATGAACTTGCAGGGCATAATCCAGAAAAAGACAAATGCCACATGTAAGTGGAATCTAGGAGAGAGAGAGACGAGAGAGGGAGAGAGAGAGAGAGAGAGAGAGAGAGAGAGAGAAAGCTAATCCCATAAAAATAGAATAGAATTCAAGTTGCCAGGGGCTGGGCAGAGGGAAAAATGGAATAATGTAGATCAAAGGGTATATATTTTCAGTTATGAGAAAAATAAGTTCTGAGGATCTAATATACTGCATGATGAGTATAGTTAATAATACGGTCTTGTATATTCAGGGTCAGTATTTATTTATATGAACACTTAATTCCACAGAAAAATTAAATAATTTTAGTATTAAAATATCTATTATTTTGAAAAAAATATATCAACTTAGAAAAAATAATTGCTCATGAGAAAACTCTCCAAATATATTATTTTTCTAATAATGTATTTTTGGGAGATCTTATTCAATAGGTAATAATATTCAATTTAGTTGAACCCTTCTATTACTCTTTTCCTTGAAAGTTGTTCTGAGTAGATAATAAACATTCTCACCTGCTACCACCCTCACTTCCCACCACCACAAAAGTTGTCTATGTTAACTATGTGAGATGTCAATTATCTTGATGTTGGTAATCATTGTACAATGTATATGTATATCAAATCATTATGCTGTACACTTTAAGTACAGCATAATTATATTTGTCAATTATTCCTCAATAAAGGGAAAATGTATATTTTTCTGGCTATAAAATTTGACAAAAGCAAAAGAGTAACTAATCACCGATTTGTGAAATCCAGAGGGCCTCTGGCAGGATGAAAAAACAAACAAAACACCACCTCTAGCTCTTTTAACTAAGGCAGAAAGAAGGAGCAGGCTTAGGATTTAATTCTAAGAGTAGTAGGGCTCCAGAAATGGTTGAATTCTTAGTCTCATCCTGCCTTCTATGCCAAGGGCAGGCTCCCAATAGGCAAGGAATGGGTTCCTGTGCCTTTAAATGGGAGATTCTGGGTAGAAGCTATTGAGAACCTTGAACCCTCCATTCCCCTAAATCTGCTGAGCCTGCAGATATAGTCTCTCTGTAAGAAGATTCCACCTTTGTTTGTAGACCAGGGAAGAGACCGCAAACGTGCCATGTGCCTTATAAGACAACCTTTGATCCTCATTTCTGGCAACCAAGGAAACAGTAAAAACCCAGTCCCAGTATGCTCCACTGAGAATGTGCCAGCCTAGCAAAGGAGCAGTGGGACTATTGCCAAAGGAGCTGCAATGTGTGGCTAACATGTTTCATCAGGAATCTAAGTTGCACGAATGAGGCTTGATCCTGAGGGTGCTGGATCAAGGGGGTAAAGACATAACATTGAACAGGGGAGAGTTTACCTGCATGGAAACAATCTTCAGTGGAATAGAATCCATCACTTAGTCATAAACCTCGAGTACCTAAGATGGCTCTTGAAAGCTTTGGGGGAAATGAACAAACAATGGCCCACACTAACTGAAGTAGAAATGCTATCACTACTTTAGCAGATGGTGGAGGATAGGATCAGTAGGTTCATGGGAGGAGGCATGGTACAGTGGGTCTGCCATGTCAGTTGGAAGCACCCTACCACCAAGCTGGATATGTTTTATAAAATTGCCCGGAGACACTTTCTCACAGACGTGGTAAGGAATGTGCTGGTGAGCGTGGTACCCACATCACTGGTATGCTCAGTGGGGAGACAAGGCTGACGGTAGGAGATGCCTGTTATAGAAAGGAGTTCCTTGATAGTAATGGGGATAATGATATCCTGAAATCAGAGAATCCATGCAAGCTTTTGGGGTGGTGGTGCTTAACCATCAGAAACAAGACAGGTGGTATCATGTCAATGAGTGCTGAGATTGGGGTGGTTATAGAGATGGTTAATAGAGCACACTACTAGTATTCTTAGAGTCAAGTTTTATGGGCAGCCAAAAAAAAAATAGATTGGCTTAATTTGTTCACTCAAAAGAGATCACAAATGGATGATCAGGAAGCTGAAGGCAGTCACCTCAACAAAAAGGGCCATGCTGCATTTCTCTACTTGAGTCAGTTCTCAGACTCAGAAGCACTGACTAAAGAAAATTCCGATGAAGAGGGCCCAGCATGAGGTATAGCAGAGGTGGAAGCCAAGTGGAAAATGGAGTCATTTGTCCAAGATCATAAGTAAAAAACAATACTATTCCCTGGGAGAGAGGAGAGATTAGTGCTACCTCAAAAATTAAATCATCTCAAACTTAAGCAGGATGGTGATCCCAGTTACATCTCTATCTAATCTATCAGTCTGATACCAGTTTATCGGTGGGATCATGGTGGATGACAGCAGACAAGCTCAATCAAGTAGTAGCTGCAAGTGTTCCTGTTGTGGCTAATGAGGGAATTTTTCAAAATGGATTAACAAAGTTTCTGGCATGCACGGAGCAATTTCTTTGGCAAATGCTTCCTTATCTTTATTTAGAGAAATACCGAAAGGAATTTGTTCTCACATGAGGTGAACAAAAGTATACATTATGATCTTATCACAGGGCTTTATTAACTCTTCTTCTGTTATAATATAGTGGAAAGGGTATTGGATCATCTGGAAATTCTGAAGAATCAAACATTGGTTCCTAATATTGGTGACACTTTACTAATTGGAACCAATAATCAGGACATGGCAAGTGTATTGGAGGTCTTGGTAAGAAACAAGATCTTTAGAGGGTGAGAGGTAATTCCACAAATACCCAGTGGCCCACATGGATCAAGTTTTAACTGCCCAAAGGTCTTGGACATGCTATTCTCTCTAAACGAAAGGACAAATTAAATTGTTCCTCCCACCACTACAAAAGAAGTAAGTACATTACTTAAAGCTCTTTTTGGGTTCAAGGCATCATATTGTACACTGTGCCAAGAAAGTTTGTCAGCTTTGGGGGGGTCTGAGAATAGCCAAGTGTTCTGTAGCAGGTTCTGACTGTAATGTAAGCAGCCCTGCAACTTGGGCTTTATGACTGATAAGATCTTATGGCAGTGGTTCTCAACCCTGGCTGCAGATTAGAATCACCTGGGAATCTTTTTAAAATCCTGATTTCTGGGCCTCATCCTCCGGAAATTCTGTTTCTTTGTTACTAATGTTGTGGCCCCTCCCCATAACAAAGAAACAGAATTTCCAGAGGATGAGGCCCAGAAATCAGGATTTTAAAAAGATTCCCAGGTGATTCTAATGTGCAGCCAGGGTTGAGAACCACTGCCTTATGGTCCTAAAGCATCGGCAGAGGGGGAAAACCATGTAGAACTTACGGCAAGCCTCAATATGAGAATCACAATGCAGACCCATATGTTCTAGGGCGAGGTCATGCTGTCTGCACCAGAGAACTAAAAACCGTTTTAAAAATAACTCCTGAAATTTGCTCAAGGGGTACAGAGTGACCGTGTAGTCAGAACTGCTCGTTGCAAGCTGGTTTTGTTCAGACTTACCCAGTCGCTAGCAATTCATTTAAAGGTCGGAATGCTACATCCACGATCAGGCGTGAGCCGGGTCAGCAACACACATCATTTGCACGAGCAGGTGACTCCAATGCCCGCACCATTCTCCACTGTTAACCAGCATCTCTCTTAGCCGTTACCTATGGGCACATGGTTCCTGATGGCCAGCTGCTGGAGAAAGAAAATGGCTGAGCACGCCTTACAGTTGACTACACTTAATATGTCAGTAAACTGGTGGTACAATGCAACCCACTCAGAGGTACTTACAGAAGGAGTGCAGTGGGCAGTATTTGGTCATCTACTTAATGGAGAAGTGGTCTGAGATAAAAATATACAGGGACTTACAGGCAGCAGAGAGTGGCATGGCTAGCTAATAAGTCTGAAAGGAGAAAGGTTCTGATAACTGGAATTCTTTCCTCTCCCTCTGATTATGTACAAAATGGACAAGAATTGTATTAATTTCTTGTATATTTTCTATAAAACTAGCCACTTTTTACCATATTGTACCATCAGCAGAAATTATTTGTATTTACTAGCATTTTCCAGTCATCTTATAAAAATACCAAGAGATCACTCCTAGACATCATCTCAGCTCTGTTTAACTTTCCTTGTCCCTTTTTATTCTCTTATGTTGGCAACTAACCACTGATAACCATTGCATGAAAAGTATATTTCAGCAAGCTTCATTAGCTGATTTTATTTAAAAATATTTTTATTGATTTCAGAGAGGAAGGGAGAGGGAGAGAAAGATAGAAACATCAATGATGAGAGGGAATCATTGATTGGCTGCCTCCTGCACACCCCACACTGGGGACTGAGCCTGTAATCAGGCATGTGTCCAAATTGGGAATTGAACGTGACCTCCTGGTTCATAGGTCGATGCTCAACTACTGAGCCATTAAAATAAAGTCAGAAATATTTCTAAGTCTGTAGTGATGCTATAATGCTGAGTTGAATGGTATTACAAATATTGTTTCTCTATACTTTTATACTCAGTAGTCCTATATAGATATAAATTAAATTTGTTAACCAAATTGGCACTTCAATTATCATATATATTAATCCTTTATGCATTTGCATTTTTTATTTGGTTTGTTTCAATGTTTCTGGATTTCAAAATCAAGCTGACTAACACATAATATCATTCATTGCCCTGTTTGTTTAAAAATAGAAAGTAGCCCTGGCTAGGTGGCTCAGTTAGTTGGAGCATTGATGTTTCTCTCTCACAATGATATTTCTTTCTTTCTCTCTTCCCATCTCTCTCTCTATAAAATACAAAACAAACAAAAAACCAAAGCTAAAAACCAAAAACTCTAAAACATATCGTTGGGTGAGAATTTAAAAAATAAAAATGAAATAAAATAGAAAGTGATATAAATGTATTTTGTGTCTAGTCGAGTGACTTCCACATTCCTACCTAGTTTCAGTAATATTTAAATTATTTTAATAATTTTTATATCCTTGAGAAGAGAGCAACTGATAAATACTGCAGTTCCTATGTATATTACTATTCTAAACACCCTTGGAGAGTTTGTTAATGAGACTGTGTTCACTGTCTATCTACTTCTATAGTCTACCGTTACATTAGAACTACAGTGGGGCCTTGACTTACGAGTGTCCCGACTAACGAGTTTTTTGAGATACCAGCTGTCTCTCGTCTGATTTTTTGCATTGAGTTGATAGAGTAATTTGAGTTAACGAGCTCCTTAACGAGCTTGGTCTCAGAACGAATTAAACTAGTAAGTCAAGGCACCACTGTACTACGAAATGCCCTTCCTATCTTTGCAACATCTGACCGCTTTTTCATCACCAGGTTATAAAATGTGGTTTCTAGTCCTTACTCATTCTCTACATCATTTGCATCTCTCCAAAAACTTCTCATTACAAGGTACACCTACATCACATTAAGTCTTTTCAATTACATGCGAATAGTCTTTAATGATTAATATTACATGATTTGTATATTGATTTATATTGAAATTATTAATTCACATTGAAATACTATTAATTTTCTTAGGCAAAGTGACAAAGCCATTTAATTTATATTACTAAATACTGATCTTGCATTTTAGAGTTAAATAATTGTATGTTTATACCTTCATTTGATCAATAAATATATATTCACTCTGGACTGTAAATCAAAGCCCTGCACTAGGTACTGGTAAACAAGAAAAACAGAGTTTCTGTGCACATAAAGCTTATCAACTAGGTCTAGAAGACATGCCGGGGTCCAACCCCAGCGGGTCCAGGGGTCCCCAAAGGCGTGGACGGAGTCGGCAAAGAAGGAAGGACGCGGAGACAGCGTTCAGTTGATCAGCAGCCTAGCCAGGATCTCCAGCCAAGTCCTGGTCTGGATCTCCAGAGAGGTTCTGGTTAGGATCTCCAGAGAGGTTCTGTCCAGGTACTCCAGTCAGGTTCAGTCACCAGGTTCTAGTCAGGCTCTCCTGCCAATCTCCGCAGTCAGGTTCAGTCCAGGATCCCCTGCCATGCTCTCTCGCCAGGCTCCGCCTCCAGGCTCCGAGGCCAGTCCCTGTCCAGGATCCTCCGGCATGCTCTCGCCAGCGAAGTTCTTCTGTCCCTAGAGAACGTTCTGTGTAGGTTCTGTGCCTAGGCTCTGTCTCTCTTGGTCCTGTCTTCCAAGCCCTGTGTTCTAAGTTCTGTCTTATAAGTTCTGTCTCTTGCTGTCTTGTTACATCTGTATTTATACCAGTTGATTCAATCCTATCAATCTCTATTACAAAGGTTAGGGCGTTTCTTATCTCCATTCCAGGGAGTAAAGATTATGTAGCTTAAGCATGATTGTTCATAGTTAAAGTGATTAATTACCCGCCTGGCACTTAGTTGAGGGGTTTTATTCCCTCCCTAACTTCAGGGGAAAATCCCTACCTGGGGATTCAACCTTTCTCGGAGAGGTGACCTTGGTTAAAACACAGCGCCAAGAAGGTGAGCAAACATATTAAGAACCGTATGCCATATATGCCAGGTCCCTTGAAACAGCAAGGATGGACCAGCTCCCGGCAAAGACATAGGCAATTAAGCAAGCAGCTAGGATGAAATCTGCCATGTGTTTGATAGGATGATATGATGACTAGTCTTCATATCTTTCTGTAGTTTGAAATCAATACTACAATAAATGGTTGGCTTTTCTAAATTGCTAGTTGGCCAAATTCCAGTGGAATAATATTTCAGGTTTTAACTTATTTCTCAACTGATAGATAACTTTAGACAATTTTGGAAATTCAATCTCCTAAATTCTTTTCTTTCCTGAATCACATCAATTTCTCCTAATGGGAAAAAGCTTCAGGGTCATCTTTTTTTTTTAATATTTTATGGATTGGCATATATTTTTTAAAATAAGCTTTTACATAAGGCTATCATACTGTGTAACTAACTACTAAATTATCCATTAAAGACCTAATTCAAAAGAAGTCTCTTTCAGAACTTTCTCTTTGTCATCCAAAGCACATTTTTAATTCTATAAGCTTACCCCTGTGTAAATGTCATTTGTATAATCTATGATGGATTGTGACCTATGTATACATTTGTCATAACTGTTACTTTATTTTTTTAACCTTCAAAAGCAAAAACTGAATTTCTTGTCTAGCTTCGGATATTTCTTAAATTTGAATTAAGTGCTGAAATGTATGATTGCAGTACAGTAATTGCTTGATGATGAAAAATTTGCACAAGGTCTAGAATTGCTCCCAGATCATTTGACCAGTTAATGACATTACTGACATTTGTTTATGATGTTCTATATTACAGATTTGGGGACTGTGGGTTTTTCCCATTTTTCTAATAACCTCCACTTCTTTCTTTGTAAATTTCTTGAAGGTAGAGACAGTATCTCATTCAGCTTCACAACATCTAGCATAGTACTTGCCACACAGAAGACTCTCAATAGATATTTGTCAAATTAATAAAATATCATTGTATTAGTCAGCTAGCTGCATATACCGTAACAAAATAGTATAGGCTGTGTGGCTTAAACAACAGCAATTTGCTTTTTCACAGTTCTGGGGCTAGAATTCTGAGGTTAGGGTGCCCGCATAGTTGGGCAGTGCTCTCTTCCTGGCTTGTTGATGGCTGTCTTCTTGCTTTTTCATCACAGGGTAGAGAATGAGGGCTCTGGTGTCTTTTCTTTTTCATATAAGGGCACTAGTCCTATGGGATTACAACCCTACTTTTATGACACATTTAACCTGATCACTTCTTCACAGGCCCTAACTGCAAAGATAGTCACATTGAGGATTAGAGCTACAATGTATGACTTTGGGGGAGGAGGGACACAAAATTCAGTCCATTACAATTATTAATATAATCATTAAAAAGATACAGTGGATATATGAACTTACCATTATATATACCACAAATCAACTGCAAAGTAGGTACCAATCTTATTTCTTTCCTGAGTTAATGGCAATTTGGGGGAAAAACACACAACTACATTGTTGTATGTGTGCATGTGTAAAAATAGCCTTATTTTCTTTCTCCAATTAGTAATATTTTTCAAAATTTGTTTTGTGTCCTTTTTTTTTGGACAACTTTAAATGATCCAAAATTTGAAAAAGGAGCACCTTCAATTTCTCCATTGTCTAACCCTCATAGCTAACTAGTCACCAAGCCCAGTCAAACACTTACTACATGCCACCTGAGTCTCTTTTTTCCGTTTATTTCCATGGTCATTGCATCAGTACAGGTACTTCATTTATATTTGATTTAGAGATTAATGCAAATGTCTACATAACGGTCACCGTGGCTTGAGGGAGGTGACGAGCTGTGTGGGAGAATGCTGACTGGAGTGGGCTGACTGGATTCAATGCCCAGTCCTGCCTTCCATTGGCTGTGATGCCCTTTTAAAAAAAAGAATATAATTATTTTCTCTGATAATTTATAATAATATACCCTAGCGATTATTAAGTAAAATAATACTCTCATGTAGTAAGTCCTTAATATATTTCTTATTCTTCCTTTCATTTTTCTAGTCTCTATCTTCTACTATAGTCTCCTCAATGTCTAAATACCCTTAAAGCTCCTATTTGTACATATTGTTCTCCTGCCACAAATCGTATCTTCATAAGTTATATATCATGGATGGTTGGATAATGAGGCACACTAGTGAGAAAAGATGATATCTTGGTAGATTGGAAATGTAAAAAATATGCTATTAGCACTTGGAAGGAGATAGTAAAAAGTTCTATATATGTCACAATTCTTATTAATTTGAAGGAAAAAATAACATATGCTTATTATATAAAGTAATCAATTTAGCAGACATGTATTGGGTATCTGTTATGTGCCACATACTCTCCTACAGTTATTAATAAGACAAGACATGCTTCTATTCTAAATAAATAGACTAGTAAACATAAAACCGTGGTGCAATGATTTGGATGACCAAATAAGTTCATCAACAAGGTGCTATGGAAGTAACAAAGACACATTCTCTGAGAAGCTGCCATATGATCTTTAGTAAAAGATGAGTAGGTGTTCAACATGTGAAAAGGCTATATCAATAAGTCAGTTAAAAAAATCAGCAAGTCAGTAAAAATATATTTGTTTACATGGACTAGTATGTGCCAGGATGTGGTGATATAATGATCATCATCTTACCTAATATTAGACAAACATGCAAATTGACCATACCTTCACTATGCCCCAAGCCACGCCCACCAGCCAATCAGAGTGACTATATGCAAATTAACCCAACCAAGATGGCAGCTGGCAGCCACGGAGCTGGAGCAAGCAGGAGGCTTGGTTGCCCCAATGATGGAAGAAGCCAAGCTTCCCTACCGGCTGCTGCCTCCTCTCAAGGCAACAAAGTTTCAATTATAGAAGGTAAATAAACCCCAGATACCTGCTTCCAGTTGCCATGGCCACGGAGCTGGAACGAATAAAAAAAAAAAAGGAAAGGTTGGGAGCTTCAGTCACCCGGGGACTTGGTTAGTCTGAAAACAGCCATCAGCCCCTCACCCAGGCTGGCCAGGCACCCCAGTGGGGACCCCCACCCTGAAGGGGGTTTGGGCAGCCTGAAAATGGCCCTCAGCCCCTCACCCAAGCTGGCCAGGCACCCCAGTGGGGACTCCAACCCTGAAGGAGGTTTGGGCAGCCTGAAAATAGCCATCAGCCCCTCATCCAGGCTGGCCAAAACCCCATGGAGTGAGGGTCCCCACTGGGGGGCTTGACCAGCCTGCAAACAGCCATCAGCCCCTCACCCAAGCTGGCCAGGCACCCAAGCAGGACCCCCACCCTGATCCAGGACACCTTTCAGGGCAAACCATTCAGCTCCCACCCATGCACCAGGCCTCTATTCTATATAATAAAAAGGTAATATGCAAATTGACCCTAACAGCAGAACAACTGGGAATGACTGGTCACTATGACACACACTGACTACCAGGGGAAAGATGCTCAATGCAGGAGATGCCCCCTGGTGGTCAGTGCTCTCCCACAGGGGGAGCTCTGCTCAGCCACAAGCCAGGCTGATGGCTGTCAGCACAGTGGTGGTGGTGGTGGGGGCTTCTCCCGCCTCCTCAGCAGCACTAAGGATGTCTGACTGCAGCTTAGGCCTGCTCCCTGCTGGCAAGTGGACATACCCCGAGGGGTCCCGGGCTGCCAGAGGGATGTCTGACTGTCAGCTTGGGCTGGATCCGCCAGGGAGCGGACCTAAGCCAGAGGTGGACATCCTCTGAGGGGTGCCAGACTGCAAGAGGGCATAGGCCAGGCTGAGGGATCCCCCTGAGTGCACAAATTTTTGTGCACTGGGCCTCTAGTCATGTAATAATAAGGTAAATTATTATATAATGAATATATTACAGTCATTTTGTATGTTTTCTTTTCTTTAGATTTTTGGGCTGTTTTTGAATAGAGTTTGCAAATTTCACAATTATTATTTAGGAATTTTGTCTTTTGTAACTTAAAATTATTACTAGAATTTTATATTATTCTATATAATTATGCCTATAATTGCTTGTTTTGATATTTATTCATATGTAAAACTCTTTGTGCTAAGGACTTTTCAGAATATTAGAGCTATATAACAGAACTTTAACAATCAGAATCAAAACTACTGTTTAACACACGCACATAGAAAATTAAGAGCAATATTAGTATCAGGCTCAATGAAACAAAAATGCTAAAAAATTCTATAAAATCTGGACTGTGGAGAGTGGCTACAGCGTTTGGACAGGTTCAAGCCTGGGACTAATGAGAGGGCACAATTCTCTCATGGTAAAGCCACGTGCAAGTCCCAGCACAATTATAGCCAAAGGCTATAGTTGTAAGCTTGACCTTATGGTCCAAACCTGTGGTCCCATGTGACTAAGTGATATGGGCTGTGGGAGGTGCAGCAAGTAAACAAAGCTTGATCAGGTGCATGTAATTGAGTAGATTGGAAACCCGCAAGAACATTGAAACCACGTCCTTACTTTGCCTCATGGAATCTGGCTATAAAATAAAGACTCGGCTTGTAGGCTGTGGCACTGTCTCTCCATCAGAGAGGGCAGCGTCCCACCTAGCCCCAGCTTTATTCTCTTGTCTGTCTTCTCCATCCTTCACCGCCCCCTCTCAGGTTCACCCATGGCCGTGCCGCTTGGCACACTGGACTAGTAGATGAGAATAATTTTAAATGGTAGTTTAAAATAGTAGTTTAAAACACTGCTAATAAAACCCATGGATCAACATTAATAAAGGCACAGACAAAACAATTGCTAGACTGCCCCACAGTATAAAAATGTTACAAATAAATATAACAAGCATATGTCAAATAAATAATAAGCAAATGTTAGACTACTTTATTATAAAGACCATTTGTAACTCAGACAATTTATTTTCAACCAATTTGTTTGTAACCAATTTGAATGAACTAGATGTTTGTCTGTATTGAGAAAAAGATTAGACTGATTTGGTAGTATCAATAATTACATACCATGCTACAAAAAGGGTCTTATTCCCAATCTGGAAGGAATGAAGATTTCCAGGGCTAATAAATAACCAAAGCATATTATGCTACTTTTAACCAACCCAGAAATTCCAGGAGATGATTTAACTTCAATGAACTTCAATTACAAAACTCACAATACACTATCAAAGTTTTTCCAAGTGTTATTACCTATATTTTTTATTAAATCCTCACAACTGTTTGAAGAAAGTAGAGTTTTGATTCATTTCTTTATTTCATAGATGAAAATAATGAGACACAAAGGTTCTTTAGGAAAAATCATCTCAAATACCAGTTTCTGGTGCTTCTCTTACTAGTCTGTGTGTAATCATGTGTGTATCTTGTCTTAAGAATTAGCTCATAAGTGAAAATACCTTATGGTAAGGACTTTTTACTATATTAAAATTAGATCATCTTAGATATCTTCTAAGACTTGCCTGCTCTATATTGGATTTCACTACAATTGTGAGGAATATTATATTTTCACTTAAAAACTTGCCATGCTATTGTTCCAAATTAGTGTCAAAAGTATATTTAAACATTCACTGGATTTCTGTTGCAAATGACAAAGTTCTATGCCCAGTTTTAATAATAGATAAAGCTAGAAAACTATTAAAACTAGAGCATTTTATAAAAAGTGTTGTGTGCTTATATGCAATTGCTTATAAAAAGTAATAGATTACAGTGTATGTCTAGGGGTTAATGTATTACTTTAAGAATTTGTTTATAGGCAGCCTATTGTATCAGTAGATTGTGTTAACTTATATTTATGTTTATCATCTTTAAGGTGCAAAATTTTTCAACTTTTGAAAATATTCAATAATGTTTTAATATACCTTAATTATATTTTTGTTTTTGTTGCTTCTGGAATTTTATGTAAGTATTAGTTACATTTTTTATGACTTGTCAGTTTCCCATTCAAAAACTTAAAATAAGAAAAAGTACAGGAAGACAAAGAAAAGGTAAGGTAACAGGTGTATTCAGGGCATTTAGACATAGTGGACAGTATTTAAAAGCCCACACATAGAGCAATTTGCTGTTGGTTCAAAGAATAAGTAAGTAAATGACTAGCAGTTTGGGACCTTTTATGGTAGAACAATGCATGGATGAGCTAAGGGCATTATCTCTGAAAGAAAGCTGGCCCATTACTAGTAATTATAGCTAATCAGCAACACTTGTCTTGATCAAGATACAGATCAACATGAGCACTAACGTAAGAGGACTAATCAGGTTAATGGAGGATGAAGAAAGCCTGATGGAACTCAGTGAGGCACGGAATAACCTGAGCAGATGACTCCACCTTCGGTCACCTCCACCTGTTGTTTCAATCCTGACGGCCCTAGATCAGTGGTTCTCAACCTTGGCTGCACATTGGAATCACCTGGGAATCTTTTTAAAATCCTGATTTCTGGGCCTCATCCTCCGGAAATTCTGTTTCTTTGTTACTAATGTTGTGACCTCACCCCATAACAAAGAAACAGAATTTCCAGAGGATGAGGCCCAGAAATCAGGATGTTAAAAAGATTCCCAGGTGATTCTACTGTGCAGCCAAGGTTGAGAACCACTGTGACCTAAACTCAAATCTGCATGTTGACAAGATCCCCAGGTGGTTATCATGCACTTTGAAGCTTGAGACCCACGGGCTCTCTAAGTTGAGGAATGCCATAGCCCTAAATGTCACGTTGTCTCATATTAGCTCTCCAGGTACAGTTTCTTAGAGAGGAACAAACTTTAATAATTTTCTCTAGAGTCTAGTACAATAAGAGTTTTGTATTTGAGAAGAAAAAACTATTTTTATAGTGTTTTTCTAATCTAAGACAGGACGAAGACTCACAAAAGGAAAGGTGAAAGGTCTTCTCTGCGGAGGAAGAGCTGGGCCAACCTGTATAAACAGTGCATGCAACACAAAGCCTTCCATTAAATTGAAAACACGTTTGTTTGTGTTGCAACACTGTCAAGAAGCCAATGCACTTCACACAGATAACTCACTTTACAGCTCCAAGTAAATAACCAGCATCATCATTCCTCTTTCATCCAATGTGGCGAGGACATCCTGAATCTGAAAAAGTTATGTGATTTAGGCAACTCATTCAGTGGAAGTTTTGAGAATAAAAATAAAATCCATAATTTCTGGCCATTCCATGTATTATAAATATAATATGAATATATTATAAATATTGTATTATAAATATAATATGAATGTAAAGCTATTATAAATATAATATATTTATTATAAATATATTATTATCATAATATATTTTATATATTATAAATATAATATGAATGTAAAGGTCAAATGTATTAGACATTCACCTTCTATGGATGAATTTGATACCACATTCTTGAATTTATATATATTTTAGCTTTGGCCTTGTGGATCCCAGGTATTTCTCTTCTACACTTAAATTAATTTTTAAGAAAAATATTTTTATTGCCCTAGCTGGTCTGGCTCAGTGGATAGAGCATCAACTGAGGACTGAAGGGCCGGGTTCGATTCTGGTCAAGGGCACATGCTCGGGTTGTGGGCTGGATTCCCAGTAGAAGGCGTGCAGGAGGTAGCTGATCAATGATTTTCTGTCATCATTGATATTTCTCTCTCTCCCCCTCTCTCTTCCTCTCTGAAATCAATTTAAAAAATTATATATATATATATATATATATATATATATATATATATATATATATATGATATATTTTTATTGATTTCAGAGAGAAAGGGAGAGGGAGAGAGAAAATAGAAACATCAATGATGAGAGATCGAGCCAGCAACTCGGGCATGTGCCTTTGACCGGAATTGAAACTGGAACCCTTTAGTCTGCAGGCCAATGCTCTATCCACTGAGCAAAACCAGCTAGGGCCACTTAAATTAAATTTGATGGACATTCTTAACAAATACAAGATATTTATGTACTTATTCAGATAACTCCAACACCAAAGGAAGGGAGAAAGTGAGCTCACACACATTAGGACTCTACTATATTCCAATTACTTTACAATTGTTATGTCGCTTATTTCTGACAACACTACAAAGAACATTTTTTTTCACATGGAAACTGAGGGTAAGAAAGGCTAACTAAATAATTTAATTAAAGTAGCAAGTGGAAGAGGCTGAATGTAAATCATACCTGTTTGACAGGCAAACCATCTCTCTGTTTACCACACCAAATATGTTCACTCATATGGCTTGATGAGGTTTCTGGAATATTACATGCCTTTGGAATGTGATTATTTAATATCTGAGCAGAACTAATAAAGTACTTTACTGCTTATTGCTCCTGGGGACAATAATCACTTTATTAATCTAATTTGTTTAGTTGTCATGGTCTTTCATGCTACAGTATTGTCAAGCTGGATCATTTTCTGTCAAGTTCTGGTGCAGAGTTTATAATCTTAGGACCTCCCTCTCTGCAGCGCTGGATTCCCTGTTTTCTGGATCTCATGTTTCCTTCATGGCTGACCCATTGTGTCGCTAAAATACAACCGTTAATAGTTTCCTAAGAAATGATTTTTTGGAGTCACATTCTGAATCTAAGTATGTCTGAAATGTCAACATTCAGTGTGGTGTTCTAGTTATGAATTTTTGTATAGCATATCATCCTGAAGTTTAGTTGCATAACATGACAACCATTTTATTATGTTCAGAAATTTTGTGGGTCAGGAATTTGGGCAAGGCACAGTGAGGATGACATATCTCAACTCCACAATGTCTCAGGCTTGAGCTAGGAAGACTTAAATGACTGGAAAAAAGTCAAATGGCTGTGATGGAATCATTGGCAGCTTCTTCATTCTCAGATTGGGCACCAGATTGGGTTCAGCTGAGATTGCAGACTGGCGTACTGACACGTGACCTCTCCATGAAGGTGGCTTCCTTAAGCATCAGTGAATTCAAGGTTTTAAAAACCAGGTTTAAAAACCTACAGAGCCAATATAAAATTCTCAATTTAAAGACAATTTTATCCCCTTTGAAATTTGAAGCGACTCAGTGGAAATATCTAACCTGGAAACCAATTATTTTCTGTTTTATCTCTCTTTTTTTTTTTGCATTTTCTTTTGTAGTTTTTGTTTTTGGTGTTCTCGTTGCCTAAGTTCTAAAATTTTGTTCTATTGGTTGTAGAATGGCTTTTAAAACTTGATACTAACTCTTGTATCTTCTCTTTCCAGTTATCTATCTTCTTGTTATTTTGCTCAGTTTTCTAGATTCTCTCAACTTTATTTTATATTTTTATAATAAATCTATTTTTTAATATGTAGGAATAAAATTTTGTCCTATTACTTTTCCCCCCACAGAATTCTATTCCTGGATCATAGATTCAGTATCTTATTTATCTGACAGTGTTCATTTTTTTATGCTACCTTCATAATCTTTATTTTATCTAAATTATTTTCTTTTTCATTTGTTTAATTTTTGTTTGACCCTGAAGAACTTTTCCAAAACCCTGATAATCTTTTACCCTTGAAAGGATGATCTAAAAAGATGATGAAAATAATTTGTGCATGTTCGTGGTGGTGGTGGTGCACTTGATTCTAGAGACAAAATCTAGAATTTTCACAGAATTATGCCAGATATTAGTCATTAGTTCCTCTAATGAAGAATCCACCACTCTCTTGTATTAGAAATGTATAGACTGACTAATCTCCAAGGGAAAAAGAGGGGGTGGGTGGGAAGAGACTAACCAAGGAATTTACCTGCATATATGCATTGCCCAAGGACACAGACAATAGTGCAGTAGACCTGGGGGTGGGGTGCGGTGGAGAGGGTCAATGGGGGAACAAAAGGGGACATCTGTAATACTTTCCACAATAAAGATAAATTTAAAAAGAAGAAGAAAAGAGATGTATGCCTAGACACTGGTGTTTGGGGAGCAGTGTGGAGTAAGGTGGCTGGAAGGCATCACCATTCATGTGCAGACTTTATTTAATCCCATTGTTTTTTCTCCTGGCACCTGACTCCTTCCCTGCACTGTATCTGGTATGTCTCTCCAAGCAAGTAGAGTTATGGTATTTCCCAAGATCAAAAGCATTAATAACAGTGGTGGGGGGGGCGGGGGGGAGACAGAGATCTGCTACTGTATATAATAGTGTTCCTAATTAAGACTTCTAGCCAATTTCCTCCTTTGAATTCCCACCTATCCATAGTCTTTTACATTATTTAGTTGCTCTAAGAACTAAGCCTTTTATGAGTTCAATGTAGACTTGCTCAATTTCTGTTTATTATCCCCATGTATTTTAGCTTTGCCTGCTCTGCTGTGTAAGTTACCTCTCCTGGGTCCACTTTCCAGCTTCAAAATAATAAGTTGCACATTTACCTGCTTATAATCCCCTCTCCCATTTTCTTTGTCCTTTTGATTTAGGTCTTTTTTCTCTCTTTCCATTTACTGTTATTTCAATTTATTTTATGGAGACAGTGAAAGAGAAACACAATATTGCTCTATGGAGTGGTCTAAATATTATAATAAACAAACTAAAATCTCATTGGCTTAACACAGTCAAGGATCATTGCTACCTTTCACACAGGTAAATTAATTGCAATCTAATGGGGACAGAGTAGTGGAGTGCAAGGGGGTGTTTTTCACCCTGTGGTCATTTGTGAATCCAGTCCCCTGTCAACTTGATGCTTCACCATCTTCCAGGGCCTTGGTCGTCTCCTGGATCCCCTCCATATTGGGGAAAGAGAGCCCATACAGGATCTGGTGACTCCGGAATGAGGAGTTATATGTAACATTTGCATAAGTGGCTATGACTAAATTCAAGGGAGGCTCAAAAGTGTAGTCTGGCTCCTTGCCTAGGGAGAGGAGGAAGTAAGTTTGATGAGCATCTAACTTTCTCTGTGGAACACATATTTTATATCTGCCATTTAATCAGAAGTCTCTAATATATTCTCTTTCCAAAATGTTCTCATCAGGTAAACACATAGAAAAATGGTTTAGTTTTTATGATTTCTGCATGTAATTTATCGCTTAGGATATATATTCAAAGTCTAATGTATAACCAAAGTCTAATTTATAATACTTGATATAAAACCTAATAAATATTTTCTTAATTTAATTGGGAAAGAGAAATCTAATTTTAATTTCAAATTGCATGAATATAATTTCCCCATGTATAAAATAGAGGTAGTTCTTAGAATCCTTTTACTAACATGCTCTTTTGGAAGTATTTTGGAAGAATTTTCCCTCTAGGTATGTTGGAAGAAAGGAACTATGAAAATGTAAAAGGAAAAAGCCTTTATTAAGGGGAAACATTTTTTAAAAAAATTATTCTTGTTCATGATTTAATTTTAAATTATGGTTTGTATTATGCAAATCTTAGACTGGGTTACCTGGATGACTAGTTCATCTGCCATTTCACCTATAGCTGGTTCTCCAGCTTTAATTGATTTTAAGTTTTGATGTCAAGAACTATAATTAAATTTTTTTTTCTAGATAAGTGGGTGTGACTACCTGTGTATCTTGGTGAGCAGTTCATTCTGTAAACAAGTATTCATTCTATAAAACCCACGTCCATACATGTCTGGCTATAGAAGTTTTGTGTTATGTAACCAAAGTTAGTAATCTGTTCATATGAACAAAATTGTAAATGACATACTTTTCTTGCACATAATGAACAGCCTTCCACTTAGCGCCAATATCTCTCTGTGACAGTAGGTTGAATGTTTACATGGATGATGACCCTTTTTCCCCACTTGGCAGTTCTCAAATTGTTCCAAGTAAGACAGCCAAATGGCAGAGGAGAACAGGTAAGTGGGAAACCTACTCTATTCCCTATGGAGGTGGGTTCTGAAGGCCTAGGCAGTCAGCTGTTTATAAATATTGTAAGCTTATTAAAGTTTATGCACATTTTGTACTCTAGCCAATAATATAGTTTTGTTTTAACTTAAAATTTATTTTCCTCCAGAACTTTCCAATTAAATTTATGCTCAAGGACATGTCATTTTTATTCCTGTGACCCTGCTTTGTATTTCTCACCCAGGTTGGAAAAAGTAGTGTTCAAATGCATTACAAATATTAAAGTTCCCTTCCCCGCTTGGGGAAGAGTGGTTAAAACCTATGGTTTTTCACTTTAAACTTTGTGCAGCTATTATTTATTCGCTATACCAGTAGACTTTCATACATATTTAGTGACGGAAAAAATTTAGATAGTAGCCCAGTTATTTGTCTTATCTTCCTATTATATCAACTGGAGCAACATTACTTCATATCTTTTCCTCTCTGCTAGATGAGACCATAATTATTGCATGGACACGTGAATCCTGCTGAGATATGCAGTAGACAGGGAAAGGCTGATCGGCTAATTGCTTAGGTTCTACATTATGGGGGATTTTTGAAAAATGTTTTGTTTCTAATACTACAATACCATCACTATGTTTACAAGAACAAGTAATTGAGTTGAAATGTTTTATCCTTCATCTCCTTCAACTATAGGCCATATTCTACTAGATTAGACACTGTGAGTTAAATACCAGCTCTCAAATAATACAATGTTATTTTGATAATTAGAGTCCAACTACAGAAATATTTAACCTGACTGTTGTCTATAGAAAGGAAGAAATTTAGGCCCACAAAGTGACATAAGGGATGTACATGCACAGAGAAAATACCCTGTGAGGACACACTGAGAAGGCAGACTTCCGCAAGCCCCACATGCAAGCAAGGAGAGAGGCTGCAGAGGACTTCAAACCTGCTGACACATTCACATTGGACATTCAGCCTCCAGAACTGTGCGAAAACAATTTCTTTTGCTTAAACACCCCATGTGTGGTATTCTCTATATGGCTGCTCTGCAAACAACAACAAAAAATTATCTATGTATTCCTCTTTCATTTTTCCATGAAATTGGAGTTCTGACAGATGTTTTTTTCTTTAGCTTTTAAAAATATTCTCACCCAAAGATATATTTATTGATTTGAGAGAGAGAGAGGAAGAGAGAGAGAGAGAGAGAGAGAGAGAGAGAGAGAGAGAGAGAGAGAACATCAATGAGTTGCTTCCTGCACATCTGTACTGGGGATCGAACCCGAAACCCTTTGTTGTAATGGGACAGTGCTCCAACTAACTGAGCCACCGGGCCAGGGCTGACAGATGTTTTGTAATAAATACATGGTTTAAATAAGTTTGGGGAACTTTATAGATGTGAACCTACTCTATTGAGAACGATAACACACACAAAAAATATTAAGGACAAAGACATTCTATTGTGGAGAAATTTTTGACTTGGTGCTTCTCAAATTTATACTTGTTTGGCCTTGACAACTTTTTCTTTATATATCTTGCTCAGTACTTCATAACAACCTATGGAACATACTTTGGGAAATGTTAGTCTATGTCTCCCACTCTAACCTCAAACCATATTTCCAGCAATAGTCATTTCTGTTGCATATCATTATTTTCTCTTGAAGCCTGCTGCTCATTTTTTTTTCTGTATGTAGGATGTAAACCATACTACATGACTCAGATTCCCAATGTTCTTTTATTCCTAAAACTACTTTTACCTTAATACCCTACTGACCAAAAACCTTTCTTCATTCTTCATTATCACTAGCTTATCACAAACTTCTTAGCTTAACATTTAGAGCACCTTTGACTCTGATTGCAACACATATTTTTCTATATTAGTCATCTGTTATAGCTTTTTGGTCTGTCCAGGATCATCTGGAACTTCCTTAATTCATGTGGATTCCACAAACATTTATTGAGCGTCCGTTAGATTGAGAGCCTATGCGTCTCTACTATGAGTCAAATACTGTGCTTGTTTTGCAAGTGCTGTGTCACACTGTCTACCTCCCCTCAGAGTATATTATATTATACTCATTCATTTATCTTCCAATTACTGAGAATTAATATTTGGTCAATTTACTGGAAATACAGCAGTAAATAAAAGCTACCAGTAGGAGAGGAAGACAAATAAAAAGAAAACAAATGCATATTTTAGACATTCATATATGTTATGAAAAAATATACTACAGAATAACAGCAGGAAAGAAGAAAATGATAAGCTGAGACATGAAGTCTGAGAATCATCTTGGGAAAAATCTAGAGTAAGAGAATTGTTGGCAGAGGGAATAATTGCGAAGTTCCTGAGGCATGGTAGAACTTGAATGTTTATACTGAGGCGGGGAAAGCAATAGGTGAAAGAAAGAAAATTTTTCTAAATTCTGGGGCAGAGTTTATCTAACCTTCCAAATCCAATCCATCCCCAAGGCAGGGGTGGGAGTGGGAAGAGAGGAAAATGTGGAATGGACCCATTCAAGAGGAAGGCAGCATAGGCTCCTGTTATTGCATTAGTCACAGATTGCATTAAAAGAAGAAATTATCCAAAGAATAAAGTGAAATAAAGCAATGAAGACAGAGGCGATACTAATCACTTATGCGTGGCTCACCTAGCACGGTCCTCCACTGCAGGGCTTATCTTTTATTTTTTTATTTTATTTATTTTTTATTTTTTAAAAATATATTTTATTGATTTTTTACAGAGAGGAAGGGAGAGAGATAGAGAGTTAGAAACATCGATGAGAGAGAAACATCGATCAGCTGCCTCCTGCACATCTCCCACTGGGGATATGCCCGCAACCAAGGTACATGCCCTTGACTGGAATCGAACCTGGGACCTTTCAGTCCGCAGGCCGATGCTCTATCCACTGAGCAAAACCGGTTAGGGCAGGGCTTATCTTTTAGCTGAACCCCAGTGGAGTACATGATCAACCAATCATGAGGCTATAGAATAGAGTGTAGTATCTTAGATACAATCATTGCTCCTCAAATACAGCGTAAATTAACTTCTAGTGCTCAAGAGTGGTACAATCTGGGTTTAATCTGGCTCCTCCCTCACTAGCTGGGGACGTTGGGCTGGTTATGATTCACTGCGTACTGGGATACTAATTGTGTCGCCTCATGGTGCCGATTGTGAGCATTATCTGAGAACAGTGCCTACTATCCAGTGAGTCCACAACAAATTAGTTGCTAGTATTATTACTATACATTGCTTTTTGAATACAGAATAAAATATATTATGGAATTATATAATTTAATATTTATCTCTCAAGCACTAAAAACAACAGCTTTAGCTTGTGGCTTGAATATCCTGTGTTTGTAAAGATAATTGCATTCATTTTGAAGTTGCTTGGATATTTTCTTAAATGACAAAGGCCTCTTAGATTCCTGCAGCATAGATTAGAAGAATATGATATAAAATCTAGCCTCATAATGCAATAGAAAAATTAGCCAATATTTACTCCCAATTCAATTAGATGGTATTATATGACTTGTAATACCAGAAATAATCCAATAATTACAGGAGTAATTAACATACATCTTTAAAAAGAGGTGTTCCTGAAACGTAAGTGCCAATGTACCCATTATTCAGGTCAGAAAATCTTAGTGTTCCCATTTCAAATATCAGCTAAAAGGGTTGCATCTTGAAGAATAAACACAACTAGGAATGAAAAACATCAATTAATTCAGTTTCTCACTTTAAAAATACTAAAAAGGATTGATAATCCTAATACTTTTTTTGGTGAGGATTTATTTACTTCTCATTCTTAATATCTTCAATGCTGTTGTCTTTTTAACCTCCTAAGTAATTTCAAACTTAAGTAAAGATGTAACATGTACAACCTGATTCAGGGCTTATGGAAATACTAGTGACATAGAGATAAATTATATAACCACCTTATCTTTAATTACATATTATGAAACTGATAAAATCCAAATTTAAAAAGCATATAATTCATGGAAAATTATTTCCTTTGTAAAGGATTTTCACATTTTGGAAAGAATAATTTGAGGGTTTTTAAATGCTAATCTCATCTTCTGCTTTTAAAACATTATTTAAGTTAGACATATTAAATTTATATAAGTATTTTTAGAACATACCTACTGTGAAAAGTGAGACTTATAGGAAGTATATGAATCTTCGATCATATACATATTTGTTTTTTGACAAATAGGAAGAAACAATTTCCACTATTTATATTTTTTTCTTTTAATTATATCTTGGGTTTCTTCATGGGCATATGAGTTGTTTAGTGAAATGTTAAATTTTTATGATATAAAAAGTACATTTTCTTATATATTTTCAACAAAGCATATCGTTCATTAAGATAAAGCAGGTACAAATTAATGATATTAATGGGTTTTTTAAATTGTGCCCTATTTTTATGATGATTATTTGGAGATATTTTGATATTCTGAAATTCAAAAGCATTTGGATAATATCTCTTTAATCTTAAGGCTCTGTAAAACTTCTCTCCTGTCAAGTTTTGTAAAAATTATTATAAAAGGTATATTTCAAATGTAGTATTTTGTTCTTGCTTTACTTCTATTCACTTAAAACAAAGATGAAAACCAAATATCTATAGTTCAACACTGAATCTAGGGTTTCTTAACACAATCTCTGTAAATTTCTTGTTTTTTTCTTCCACCTTTTTTTTTTTCTTAAAGAAGTAATTGGAGATACTTTAATAAATTCTTATGTGTTCAAACATGCCAAATACTTCTCTCCTTTACTAATATGTCCTGTAATCCTTCAATGAATTGTAGGATCAAGCTGCCTTTGTTTTCACCTGAACTTTCCTTGGCAGCCACAGAGACAAATTTACAAGACTCCACCAGATAAATTAGAATGCCACAAGGTATCCTATCTAATAAAGAGCTAATATGCTAATTAGACCAGATGGCGGAACAACCTTCCAGAATGACCAGTGGGCGGGGGTGGGGGGGGTGACGAGGGCTGAGACAGCCATAGCTGCAAGGGCCTACTCTTGCACGGATTTCCTGCATTGGGCCTCTAGTAGTTAATAATTACTAGTTATCACCTCTCTCTCTCTCTCTCTCTCTCTCTCTCTCTCTCTCTCTCTCTCTCTCCTCCCTCCCTCCCTTCTTCCCCCTTCCCTCTCTATACCCCTCCCTCCCTTCTCTCAATACCATACTCTTTGCTGGATCTATTTTTTAATCGAATAATGGATATACATACTACTTTCCAGGATAAATATTTTAAATATCTTAATACCATTGGACATTAAATTAAATCTTATTATTTTTATCTCCAAAGTAGGAAAAAAAAATGTGTGAGTATATTTAAGGGTAGAAGAAGGAATAGGTGTTAGGAGGGGTGTGGTGGAACTTCTGGGATATCAAGATCAATAATAAAAGAGAAAACCATTTAAAGGTATAGTTTGGAAAATGGAACTAGCATTTTAAAGATGGGTAGAGTCAATGAAGAGTCAGAGTAGAAAGCCAACTCCTAGTTAAATAGAATTATTGAAAAGATAAAAACCTTTTACAGTATATACCTTTCATCCTATTTTTAAAAACATGCTTGCAAAATATTAAATACCTCTTCCCAAAGATTTTCAGTTTGTTTACATTTAAAAATTAAATTAAAAAATTAAAAAAATGATGCTTTTACTGCTATAATGTTCTAACTCAAGACTGAGAGACATTTTTAACACATTTAGCTATAACTAAAAGGGTAGAGATATGTTATCTCATATTTTTCCTGATGTTATAGTTCAGAAGCTTATTTGAAATAAGTATTTTCTTACTCATAAAAATTCATATTTTAGAAGTTCTATGTTTATTGCAGCATTTTTCGTGGTGGCCAAGACATGGAAACAACCAAAGTGTCTTTAAAAAAAAATATTTGTATTTATTTCAGAGAGAAATGGAGAGGGAGAGAGAGAAACATCAATGGGTTTGATCCCCAGTAGAGGGTGTGCAGGAGGCAGCCAGCTGATCCATGATTCTCTCTCTTCATTGATGTTTTTATCTCCCTCTTCCTCTCCCTTCCTCTCTCTAAAAACAATAAAAACATATTTAAAAATATGTACCATTGGATGCCCTGGCCAGTTTGGCTCAATGGACAGATCATTAGCCCACAGGCTGAAGGGTATGTACCATGGTTGTAGGCCAGATCCCCAGCCCTGGTCAAGTGCATGTGTAAGGCAACCAATCAATGTGTTTCTCTCACATCAATGTTTCTCTCTCTGTGTCTCTCCTTCTCCCTTCCACTCTCTCTAAAAATCAATGAAAAATATCTTTGGGTGAGGATTAACAACAACAACAAAAAAATGTACCATTGAATATGTCAGATAGGTGAGAAAATTTTAACAGATAACATCTAACATCAATCTTGAAAAAAATATTATGTACAGTATTTATTAAGGTTTTATGATATATTTTCTCTTATTTTTAATATTTTATGAAAATCTTTTTTACCCGGCATGCTGCAAGATGTGAGAAAAAAAACTTTAATCTGAGAATTTCTATTTTGCTACTTTGCTCTTCCCAATGATATATTTTACTTGAGTAGTTTTATACTTGGAAATCATTTTTAGACAGCATCGATCTAATCTGTGTTTATATATTTTTATTTCTTAAATTAAATTAATTGGGGTGGCATTGGTTAATAAGATCATATAGGTTTCAAGGGTACAGTTCTATGATACATCATCTATATATTGCATTGTATGCACATTACCCAAAGTCAAATCATCTTCCATCTAAATAAGTTATACAAAAAAGAAGTGGGCCAAACTTTAGGAGTCAACTAGCCATTCCATTGCATTTAATTGTTCTAAAATTTCAGAATTACAATTTTGAAATTAAGGTATAAACGTTTTCTAAATGGTTTCTTTCAGATAAACTTTGAATTTTATTTGCATGCAAATGCAGTTGCAATGTAACCTTGTTATTTCCTCCAGCTATCAGGGAAAAAAGTCTTCTTTTCCAGGAAGTTCTCATCATGAAAACTTCCATTGATACCATCCTGTTGCAGGTTCTTGGTGTACCCTCTGAATCGCAGTTTCTACAGGACTTGTAATGTGAAGCAGATTTAGAAACAATGTTTATCACACAGTATATCAATATTACATAATTACTAAATATATTTAATTTTAGAATTTTTATAAATATATGTATAGTATACTCTGATTTTAATTTTCTTGTATTTGTGAATAGAAACTTCAAGCATTTGAGGGAGTAGCAAGAGTAGAGAGACACATGAGATCACTGGGTAAATTTATTCCCTCTGTTGAAGAAATTTGGTGATGAATGCTTTATTTATGTCACACATTGATTTCATTAGCATAAAAAGAGAATCACAAGAAACAAACAAAATATTATTAAGTTAAAGATTCTATATAACTGAGTTTAAAGGATTAATATATATGCTCTGGCTAGTTTTCCATTTTTTTGAGAAGCATGACCTAGAGATTTCAACATCTCTTGGGTGGGGACAAGCACAGGATGAAGAAAAAGGGGGGTATGTTTTGGTTTGCATTCTATACAGAACCTGGATTTTTCTACACATTGAGACAAGTTTTCCAATCATTTTGCATTCTTGTATTAACTCACTATCACATATTTTCTCTCATTAAAGCTCTGCAGATAAGTCCTGAAAATCCTAGGCAAGAATGTTTCTCAGCAGTGTGACACATTTTATGTTTCTGACTCTTGAAGACTAAGAACTGTTTTATGTGCTATGTTTCAGAATTAATAACATCTTTCAAAAATTATCATGATACATGGAGTTGTTTTATTCCAGATGTGTTACCCAAGGGATCATATACCATAATACTATTAACTCAGCAAATTAATCTAGAAAAGACCAAGAATAATGTCAGTTTCACTTTAACTGTTAAAAGGGAATATTTATTTTAAATTAATCTCAGATGCAAAATAATAAAAATCTTAGAAGAAAATTTAGGCAGTAAATTCTTGGACATTTCATGGAGCAATATGTAAATATATATATATATTTGTAAACCTCCTAGGGCAAGGGAAACAAAAGAAAGAACAAGCAAATGGGACTACATCAAAATAAAGAGTTTCTGTACAGCAAAGGAAATTATCCACAAAATGAAAAGATAAACCACTGAATGGAAGAAAATTTTTGCCAATGATACATATGATAAGGGGTTCATTTCCAAAATATTTAAATAACTCATACAACCTAATAAAAGGAAGATAAACAATCCAATCAAAAAATGGGCAGAGGACCTAACTAGACACTTCTCCAAAGAGGACATACAGGTGGCCAAGAGACATATGAAAAGATGCTCAATGTCACTAATCACCAGAGAAATGCAAATTAAAACCACAGTGAGATCTCACCTCACACCTGTCAGAATGGCTGTCATCAACAAATCAACAAACAAGTGCTGGCAAGGAAGTGGGGAAAGGAAACTCTCATGCACTGTTGGTGGGAATGCGATTGGTACAGCCAGTGTGGAAAACAGTATGAGTTACCTGAAAAATTTAAAAATGGAACGGCCTTAGGACCCAGTGATTCCTCTTCTGGGAATTTACCTGAAGAAACTAGAAACATTAATTTGAAAGAATATATGTACTCCTGTGTTCATTCAGTGTCATTTGCAATAGCCACGATTTGGAAACAGCCTGTGTCCACCAGTAGAAGAGTGAATAAAAAAGCTGTGATACATTTACACAATGGAATACTACTTGGCTATAAAAAGGAATAAAATTTTATCCTTTGTGGTGGCATGGACGGACCTGGAGAACAGTATGCTAAATGAAATAAGCCAATCAGAGAAAAACAAGTACCATATGATTTCACTCATATGTGGATTTAATGTACAGACTGAACTACCATGCAAAATAGAGACAGATTCAAAGATAGAGAGCAGGCAGACAGCTCTAGGTTGAGGTGATGTGGTTGGGGGAGTGAAGGGATTGAGCAAAAATGAAAAAAGGAGAGAGAGAACTTATGGACAGGAGCAACAGTGGCGATTGTGGGGTTGGAAGCGGTGGGTGGAGATGGAAGAGGGCATTAAGGGGATGCATGGTGATGGGAAAAATAATTAAATTAACTTCAGCCATTTCATGAAAAGCTATTCAGGTATGTCTTGACTTATTCAGTACAACAGTAGTAAATTGAGAAAGTGATCTCTACATTAGCCCCTGAAATCTGTATAATGAATTCCCTTTTAACCTGGTGATTCAAACAACTCCACACCATGATTCAGATGTCAGGGAACATTCACTTTAATACGCCTAAGTATAGGTTTGAAGAGCAGTTTGTAATTAAGGGGCAGGTGACTGAGAATCATTGATAAATCCAAACAACCCCCTCATTCAGAACCTAGTGGTATGGAAGCCATTTACACAAATAACGTCTAACTGCTCCTAATTGATGTGCAAGTGTGTAATTTATACGATTTTCCTCTGGACCTGCTCAACCAAAGCACTCATTTCCTGTTCAGTAGTGGTGTTTGGTGAGAGATTTAAAACATTGATGAAACATGTCCTGTTGTTGATATTGAAATATTGACTGGTATTTCAAAACCACTCCCATGCAGTGATGAGAAAAAAAGAAAACAAAAACCTATGTCTTTGGATACCGTTTTCAATATCCAGCTATAAGTATACCTTTCCGAAATGTATGAAGAAAGGTGGGAAATAAAAAATAAATAAATGGTTAAATACATAGATATTTTTCTCTTGATTAATAGTAGTGTCTCTCCCTCTGTCTGTGGAAAAGTTTACCTAACAGGGTTTTGTGGGGGTTTTTTGCATAATTTATTTTTATCTCTTTATTTTCACCAAAATTCATACCACATGAAAGTAATTATTCCATGGAAATGTGCTTTCTTTTAGTTGCTTCTTTCTTTCATTCCTATTCTTTCTGAATTGTTCCCATCTAATTTATTTCTTCCTTTGTTATTATTTAATAAGTAGCTTGGTACTTTATTTTTAAAAATTTACAAATATTTTGTGGGAAATTCATATAAATTAAAGTATTATGTACCTAATATATATATTAGGTAGCTAGCCCTATTCTTTCTCAGAATCCTAAAGAATGATTCTGTATAATGCTCAAGAGAACGTATTCAGTATAGAGATGTTCTGGGCTCTTAATTTCTCAATTTTCCTCACAAGATTAAAACTAAAACAACAAAAAATTGAGTGAACATGTATAAGACTTGAATCTTTTTCTACCTCTGTACTGATTTTAAAAAAAAAAAATACAAAAGGAAAACTAAGAAGAAACTAAATTTTAAAGTTTAACCATAAAGATCAGCAATTAATAACAGAAACAGTAGAAAGTAGGAAGGCAATAGCAATGTTAAAATCTCCCGTTTTCTCCCTTCCGAGCTTGTCTCACTGTGGAGAAGCATGAGCGCCCTGCTTGCTGAAGAGCCCTAGATTTAAAACAGATGTTTTTCTTTTTTTTTCTTTTTTTTAATTAGCGGAAAGCTTCACAGCTTGCCACACCCTGGGAAGGAAAAGCAGCCCCTAGACTTCCCATCCACCTGGAAGAATTAGAATGATGGCATTATTGTGGCAGAAATATCACATGGCAGTTTAAATACACATTTCGGTAAACCGCTCCCATGAGTGTGGATTTAACTAGTCAATCAGCAAATGAAATCACAGTGTTTGCATTAGTTTAATGTCATTTCACCAGAAATTCCACCGGTGCTGGGTTAATTAGTATTTTCTTCCTATTTTGGTTTTCCAAGTATGAAGTATTCGTGGCTATAGCAACACTTATATTTCTGAGTAAATAGTTAAGTATAGACATGTGAATAAGAAAAACACAATAAAAATATCTGAGAGCAAAAGCATAAGACAATTAAGATTTCTAATATGCAATTATGATAAGTGGACATTGCAAAAACATATTCTGTACCATATGCTAAAATCACATAAAAGCTGAGTGTGTAATTTCCATTCCTGAGGTTCTTTTATTTCTTTTCCACCTCACTTTTCCACCTCATCAAACACACATTCACCTATTATTGTCATAAAATATTTTCATACAGATGTAAATACTTCATTTAATAAACAAAAAGTTTAAACGTAATTGATACATAATTTGTTTCTACTTAACTAGATACATCAAAAGGAACATTCTCCAATTTTATTGCAGAAGAAAAAAAGTGTTTTTAAAATATAAGCCTCAAAAAGGAAACTATTCCTAGCATCCATTATTTGAGATAGTACTATTCCCGTAGCTTTCAGAGCTCCAGAGAATCAAATCTGAATGTTATGTTTACCTACAAGCTGCAGAGTATATTGAAATCGGTGCAAAGAACAAGACTGTCATGGCAAGGGTACTGCATGAGGCTGCAGCCTGCTGCCTAACCTTTTGTCTCATGGTACCTCAGGTTAAAGTGTGTTTTAAATCAAAGAGGGAATAGTTGTGGTATCTCAATTTCAAACCAGGTAATATTTGCCCACGTCTTTGAAAACTAGCAATCTAAATATCACACATTGACTGTGGCGTGTATGAGTTACAAGTTGGAAAGGAAAGGGCTCCTGGGGGGAGGTGCCAGGAGATGCGCAGGAGGAGTGATTAACCTAGAAGTCTTACCCGGCAGGGGATGTCCAAGGCTGATGCAGGCACTGTGAACAACTGGGTTAAGACTCTTGTATTCTGAGGGAATCTAACAGTTCTGTCCCACTTTTACTTATGTTAGTTCTATTGATAACAGAGCAAAAGTTATTCTCAGAAGGTTTTCCTTCCAATTTAAGAGCCCTGGGCTAGGGGAGCAAAAGACAGGGTTCCCGATGTTACAATGACAGAAGCTGTCTATATCATGAGCATCACCTGTACAGTGGACAGAAAATACTATATGGCTTCAATAATTACTTGTAGCTGCTGTGTAAGCCAGGTGACCTTAGGTTTCTGACAGATCCATACTGTACCATTCCTATGATTCAGGCAAGTTAGTGTTTTACATAAATGGCACATTGCTTATTTCTTTCTGAAGCATTAAAGTATATGAAAACTGACTTTCCTTAATTCTAAAAATTTAGATTTATAAACTCTTGAAACTTACAAAGATTTATCTGGGTTCTAAAACCTAGATACCAAAATATTTCAATTATTACAATTTTGATAAATAACTCTATATAAGTATAACATTGATTTAAATAAAAGTCAATTTTTATATCCATCATATATCAAATGCTAACATTTTAATAGTTTCAGAAAATAAAAAGCATCCAAAATACTGAATATTTATGTAAACATACTTTGTTCATAATTAGTAAAATAAAACATAATCTTGTCTTACTCTTTTTTTTTATTGTCAGCTAGTGCTCAAAACATCCCCACTTTTCCTGAATTTAATGTGAGGCAATTAATTTCATATTCTAAAAGATACGTTGGGAAATAAATCAGAGTGAAAAAGGAGCTGATTTGTAATATAATTTTTCTAAATATTATTGCTAGACCTAATTTTCTCAGTTTCTCTTGGGCCTGAGGATGGAGAAAATTTTTTTCTTGTCAGATTCTATCTTCATTTCTCCCCTTCAAATGTGTTGAAGGATATTTCTTTATAAACACAATGGATTAAATATGTGTTTATTTTATTTCCTCCTAAAACACTATAAGAAACTGCAAAAAATCAAGAAAAATAGAGTGGCAGAAGATAGCATAAATTTTAATAAATTTTGGGGAGAATGGAAAGATATTCAAGAGTTGCAACTACATGCGAGCAAAGGGATTATAGTCTAAGTGTTTACAGAAGGCTGATGTCTGTGAAGCTAGGGCAATTTGGTTGGGAGAACCCCTAAAATACCTGGCACAGGGAGCAACCAGGGAGCATGGGACTAGAGATAGGCAGGCAGGTTAAAGTCTGTAGACAGCACAGTTCCCTTTCTCCACTCAGTTCAGGCAAGCTGCTACCCACCCACACTGACCTGGTCACAAACCCAGGCACAGCAACTAAAATGCTTGAAAATTAAGACTCGAGTATAGCTGAAGGCAAGGGCAAGGCCCCAAGCTGATACCACAGGGATTAGATAAAAGCCTGAATCCTGAGAAGTCAGAAATGTCCAGCCTGCTTTCTCCCTGTCTTGTTTTCAGGACAACAACCAGGCATATATTTCATGAGGCCAGATAGTAGAACATTCTTTTTAAAGAAATGGGGTGCCTCAGAGGCATATCTAGAGAGTTTGACATTGAGGGAACCCCAGTGTAGAACTAGACATCAAACTATATTCAGAGAAGGAGATGAATTGACAACTCCCCTTTCTCTACTACAGATAATTTAAGTAGGCTTCACGCTTAATTATAAGTGGAAGCCAAACTGTTGAGATACTTAGGAAAGCCTCCCAAAGAAAAGAGACCAACACGAATGAGAGAGAGAGGGAAAGAGAGAGAGATTAGATACAAAATATTATAAAAATATTAAGTGTTAAAATAATAAACCAGATAAGAGATAAAGCTGTATTAATAGTAGAACATAGATCTAGAAACTATAAGGAAAAGAATAAAGCACCTCTGTGTCCCCCCCCCCTCACCCCCATCAAAAGTCTTAGAACTTAAAAAAATAAAAATATAATTGAAATGAAGAAGAAACAGATAGAAGGTCCAGAAGATCTGGGGGAATAAATACCCCAGAAAGTAGAACAAAATGGCACAGAGATACAAATTAGAAACAAGATATTAAAGAAAACTTTGAGGAGTAATTCATATGGCACAGTGTCTGATTAAGAGGAGATCCACAAAAGAACAGTGTTAAGAAAGAGGAGGGATGCAATCAAGAAATTGGCTAACAGATTGCCACAGAAGCTTCAGAGCAGTGGGCCTGGAGAGGAAACCATCTAGAGTAGAACAGTAAGAGAGACTGGGGTGGGGGTGGGGGTGGGGTCTCTAGCTTAAAAGCACACATAAATTGATACATTATCTGATGTAATTGAACATTGCAGAAATTGATCAAATAGCAAAAAAAATATGGTTACTGGAGTATACGGGAAAATTAGGTATCTAACTACAAAACCAAGTAAATGAAGATAAAATGAAGTCAGAAAAATAATTATAGGAGAAAGGAAGTGTAATTCATGTCATAATACTTGGATTAGCAATACACAATAGTAATATTACAAAATTTAAACAAGAATTGTGAAATAAGCATATTAGCAAAACAAAGAGAAAAAAATAAAGGAGGTGATGATGGGGTATGGCTTTTGAAACCTGAACTACCATAACAAGAAGTCAAAGAATCTTGTCTAAAATTGGACACACAAAAATGAAATCAGGGATGTCTACTTTTACCACTCTATTCAACATAGTAATGGAAATCCTAGCCGCAGCAATTTCACAACAATAAGAAATAAAAGGCATCTAAACTGGAAAGGAATGAGTAAAACTTTCATTATTTGCAGATGGAATGGTTACATTTATACTAGAGAACTCTAAAGATCCCACCAAAAAACCTACTAGAACTGACAAATGAATTCAGTAAAGAATCAGGAAACAGAATAAATATTCAGAAATCTGTTGCACTTTTATACACACATAATGAACTATCAGAAAAAATATCATTTACAATATAATAAAAACACACACCTGGGAATAAATTTGTACAAGGAGGTAAAAGACCTATACTTAGAAAATTATAAGCCACTAAAGAAAGAAGCTGAAGAAGATACAAATAAATGAAAGTATATATTGCGTCCATAAGTAGGAAGAATTAACATTGTTAAAATGTTTGTACTACCCAATGCTATCAATAGATTTAATGCAATCCCCATCAAAATAACAAGGTGTTTTTACAGACTAGAACAAAAATTTATATGGAATCACAAAAGACTTTAAATAACCACAGCAATCTTGAAAAAAATATGAAAAGGTTTCTGGTATCATGCTACAAAATATTAAACTATACTACAGGGCAATAGTAATGAAAACAGCATAGTACTGCATAAAAACTGACACTTAGATCAATGGAACAGAATAGAGACCCAAAAATAAACCCACACTGACACTATCAATTAATATATGACAAAGGAGTCAAGAACATACAATGGGCTAAAGACAGTTTATTTAGTAAATGTTGTTGGGAAAATTGGACAGATACATGTCCCACCCCCACCCCCCAAAAAAAGAATACACTAAAAATTGGTTAAAGACTTCAATGTAAAACTTGAAACAATATAAGTCATGGAAGAATATAGGTAGCAACTCTCTGATATTTCTATTAGCAATGTACATATTTTTTTCTGATATATCTCTTCTGGCAATAGAAACAAAAGAAAAAAATAAACAAATGGGACTACCTTGACTAAAAATTTTTGCACGACAAAGGAAACCATCAACAAAACAAAAAGACAACCTACTGAATGAGAGCATATATTCACAAATGATACATCTGTTAAGGGGTTAATATCCCAAACTTATAAAGAACTCATACAACTCAACTCTAGAAAAACAAACAGTCCAATTTTTAAAATGGGCAGAGGACATGAATATAGACTTCTCCAAAGATAACATATAGATGACCAATAGACATATGAAAAGTTGCTTAATCATCAGAAAAATGCAAATCAAAACCACAGTGGGATACCACCTTACTCCTGTCAGAATGGTTATCATCAGTAAATTAACAAACAGTGTTGACTGGGATGTGGAGAAAGGAAACCCTCGTTCACTGTTGATGGGAATGCAAATTTGTAGAGCCACTATAGAAAAATATACGGAGGTTCCTTAAAAAAATTAAAAATAGAGCTGCCATATGCAGAAATTTCACTCCTGGATATTTACCTGAAGAAAACAATAAAAATTTGCAAATATATATGCATCATTGCTTAGAATAGCCAAGATATGGAAGCAAGTATATCCAATGAGAGGTGAATAGATACAGAAGTGGCACATATATACCATGGTGTATATTCAGCCATAAAAAGAAGAAAATTTTGCCCTTTAGAACATGTATGGATCTAGGCAGCCGTGGGCAAACTACGGCCCGCGGGCAGGATCCGGCCCGTTTGAAATGAATAAAACTAAAAAAAAAAAAAAAGACCATACCCTTTTATGTAATGATGTTTACTTTGAATTTATATTAGTTCACACAAACACTCCATCCATGCTTTTGTTCCGGCCCTCCAGTCCAGTTTAAGAACCCATTGTGGCCCTCGAGTCAAAAAGTTTGCCCACCCCTGATCTAGAGAGTATTGTATCAAGTAAAATTAGTCTAACAGGGAAAGACATGATTTCACTTATATGTGGAATCTAAAACAAACAAACAAATGAAACAAAACAGAACCAAACTAATAGATACAGAGAACAAACTGGTGGTTGCCAGAGGGAAGGAGGGTGGAGTTTGCGTGGAAAATTGAAGGGGATTAAGAAGTACAAACTTCCAGTTATAAAATAAGTCATGGGGATGTAATGTCAGCATAGGGAATAGAGTCAATAATATCATAACTATGCACAGTGACAGGTGGTTACTAGACATTGTGGGGATCACTTTGAATGGCATGAAAATGTTGAATCACGGTGTTGTATACCTAAAACAATATATTATTGTATCTTGTAGATGAACTATAATTAAAAATTAATTTTCAAAATATTTGTAAGAAGAGTACATTGAACATTGTGCCTTCTTATAACTTAAGATTCAGAATGAGCATCTTTTCTATGCCTTGTGAACTGGCATATTCCTCCCTGACTTTATCAGCTTCCAATATTTTATCCTTTGCACTTTAATGATATAAATTATCTCTGAGATTTCCATCAATGTGGGGCTTTTTGCCAGCATCACTTCCTCTAGAATATTGTCATTCCTTTCATTACAATGTTTTCCCTGTTTATGTTAGTACATTTTCCCTCACTAAGATACTCTGTCTACACATCTAGAGTTTCCTGAATGGCATGCTATTATTTTCTATAAACCCATTTGTATTTGATTCAAGTTTCACTTCCAGTTTTATAAGTTTTTGTTTTTTTGCTGTAGCTTTATATTTATTAACCAAATATCTTCTTTTAATTATCCTTTTTTTTTTTTGGTTTTCTTTTCTTTTGTAAAATGGCACGTGGGTTTGTCACTGGGAGGCAAGGAGACAACATAGCCACACGCTTTCCTGTTTGAATATGAACTGAATAACAGATGCACAGTGGCCAAGCCCTGGCAGACTTTAATCAAAGTGACATGCTTGGTCACTGATCATGATGGGCATCTGTTATTACATAGTGATTTGTGTACCGAAGATCTAGCAGTGAAGTTAATACCTTTTGCAATTACTCACAGTTAATACACCATGGTAACTGAAATGTGAACTGTGTTGTAGATAAGCGGATACTATTTAGCTACACTGTGGTATCAGAAATTGATGCATGTTGGAACTAGAGGAAGCAAAGACTGGATTTTTATAGTACCTATACTCTCTATGTATTTACCTTGCCACTTTTTGATAAAAAATGAAATTTTTATCATTAAATCATAATTATTTGCTATTTAGATGATACTCAGTAATAGGTTTATACCTCAAAAAGTTAACATTTTTTATTAATATTTTTATTTTAATTTATTATTAAAATATTTATTTTCTTTTATATATTTTAAATATATAAAATATTTATTTTAATTTATATTAATTTATTATTAATATGAGATTGTGAGGTAAATAAATTTTGACTATTTGTAATCTAATTCTGAAACTGCCAAAACACAATATTTTTCCTTTACTATGTCAAGGTTTGTTTTATTTGGATGACATTGATTAATAAAAGTATATAGGTTACAAGTATACAATTCTATGATACAACATATTGCATTGTGTGCCCATTAATCAAAGTCAGAACTTAGATATTCTTCCATCATCATATATTTGACACTTTTTACCCTTTGCTACTCCTTCACCCCCTTTCCCTCTGGCAACCACCATATTGTTGTTTGTGTCTATGAGTTTTAGTTTGTTTGTTTTTCTTGTTTGTTCATTTGTTGCTTTCAGTTTTATATCATACATATGAATGAAATCATAGGGTAGAATTTTTGACTTTTTTCTGTGTGATTTATTTTGCTTAGCATGATATTCTCAAGATCCATCCACGTTGTTACAAATGGCAGTAATAGAATACTACTCAGCCACAAGATTTTCAATTTTATTTTTTTCTTTATTTTTCTTTACTTATTTTTTATTAAATCTTTATTGTTGAAAGTATTACATATGTCTCCTTTTTTCTCCCTATTGACCCCCTTATAGCCCTCCGCAGCTCCCCGTCCCAGTACTCCACCACCCTTGTGCCTGCAGTATTACTACTCTCCTAGAAGAGGATTCTCCCTTCTGAAATTCAAGGGAAAAAGCAGTTACTTAACATAAAGTTAGCCCTTTACTGAGAATTCAGGCACTTTCTTTGTATCAGAAAATTAGGGTTATTTCTCAAAAAAGAAACCTAAGCCAATTATTCTCCTATTTAGTTTTTGCTATGTACTACTGTTTCCATTACCAAACTCATTCCTTATATTATGTAGAGAATAGTGACAATTTATCATTTAATATTCAAAACCTCTAAGCAGTATTCTCCCAGAACAGATTTATAACCCTGACATAGAAAAATATAATACATATTTTAAAATATTCCCCAAAAGATCTTTCTCAACACAACTGCTGTTTGTTGTGGGGAAGCTTGAGACTTGGTTGGAAAGTTTGTAAGGAGAAAATTCTGACCTAGAGGAGTTGGCTGAAGGCAACCATCGTAATTGTTCCTTGACCTTTCCAAACAAGTCTGTGTGTGTGCAGTCCCTCAGGTATTTACCGGAATCCTTATGCTTAATCTTTAGATGTCCTTACTTAGAGGACACTGCAGACACATGTGTCCTCCCAAGATTACTTACCCTATTGATTGTATCTAAAAGATAAACTTTATCTCAAACTGTTGTTACAATAAAAGCCTAAAGAGGCAGGCTAACAAGGCTGTCTGGTTTCTGTAGTCAGGCAGTCCCTTAGCCCTCTCTTTCACAGCAATTGTGTGTCAGAGTAACCATTCATCCACTGCTCAGGGTCTGCTTGTCAGCCCCAGCAAGTGGTTCCCTCTGTGAGAACCAAGTAATGCATTAAGATGTGGCAGAAACCTCAAAAATGAAGAGTAACTGAGCGGTAAGTCATTGGAGTCCACTTGGGATTTCCAAGTTCCAGGGGATTGTTTCTCAACTAAGGTTTCACAATGGGACAGCAGTTGTCTGCAAAACAACAATATATAACAGTGATTAAAAAGTTATTGAAAGCAAATGGTGCCTCAGTTACAGAGGCTTTTTGCAGACTATTATAATTTATAATCCTTGGTTCCCTGATGCTGGAACATTAGACCTTGATCTCTGGGAGCAAGTAGGTAGGAATTTAAAGAGAAATCAGGCCCAAGAAAAATGAGTGCCCTTGTCTTTAACTATGTGGGTTCTTGTTTGAGCTGTACTATGACAACTTCATATTGAAGATCAAAAACCTACTGAACGCCAGGAGGAGGTAGAGCTTGTAATACCTAAGGTCCATCAGAGGAACCCTTTCTTGATTCTCTGCCTCCACTGTGGGAAGGCTCATCAACTGGATTCTCAATTATGTGATCATGTGGCAGGCAAACCATGTTAGAAGGAGAGCTTTTGGCTTGCCCAATTATGCAAGATCAGCAAGGTAATAGGATACATGAGCCACTCTCCTTTAATACCATTAAAGAAATAAGGAAAAGTGTTAGAGAAAATGGGGCTAATGGTCCATTTACAAAAGGACTCCTTAATGCCTTGTCTGAAAATTACCATAGGATGCCTTGGGACTGGTAGATTTTGGCTAAAACAACTTTAGATGCCAGTCAATATTTATTATGGAGAGCAGATTATGATGAGATCTGTGAACAAAAGGCTGTTTTTGGGTGTTCATTGCCAACCCCACCTGGGAGCCCTCTGGGCCACATTCTGGTTGTAAGTCCCGGGCACTTTAAGACATCTTCTGAAAGACCATGAAAAGGACTCTGATTTATTAAGTCTTGTCTGTGGGTTATGTGCACCCATAAATACCTTATATAAGAGTGTCTGTTGATTGTTGTTTTATGTTTCTTTGTTGTTTGGTTTCTAGTGAGAGTTCTTATCTGTCTGTAATGTAACTTGGTTACTGATGTTCTTTGCTTGCTTGCTTATATTTGGGGGACTTAGATTGCTCTTCATCATTTTATGAACATAGGGAATCCTCTGTCTCTGCTGTTTGGGCTTTGTGCCACTCGGAACCCTTTTGCAGTGCTGGGTCGGTGTGAGGAAAGATTCTAAGGCTAATGTCCAGTCCACCCTTTTGTGAGTACTCACTCATTTACTATAGGGGTTTTTCTGTTTCTTTTATTAAGATCTCTTCTTACACGCAAGATTTCATTTTGTTGGTCAACTCAGAAAGAAAAAAGTATATATGTGGGGAATAAACTTTCTAACCCCCCAAGTCTTTTTCCTAGGAGGATCAGATCTATAGAAGTTCCCTCCAGCAGGCTGCAGAAATAGCGGGAGGAAAGGTGGGGGAGGCACTCCCATTTTCGTAAGGAACAATAAAGTAGAGTAGTACTTTCACATTGCTAATCTGAGGAATGTTACTTACTTGATACCTAAAAATTAAGGTTTTTAAGGGTTAAGAATTCTCACTAATTGGAAAGAAATTATAGTTTTGGTATAATAGAAGGCATGAGGCATGGAGATGCATTTTGAAGGGAAAAGAAAGGAAGTTATATAAATGACACAGGCCAGTAAGGCAGGACAAGTAGAATAGGCAAATTGAGATGGTTAAACAGCAATTTGGAGCCACCTAGCAAATCCTAGCTTCCTTAAACAAGGACACTTGAGTAAATGATTTGCATTTTGCCTCCCTAACCAGAGGGTAAATAGCTTATATCAAGGTATTCAGGGAGAGAGCAGAAATCCAATTAGTGTCATTTGTTGACTGCAACCAAGAACAAATTAAGTTAGAGAATAAACCTTATTTTGGTTAGTCTTTTTCTGTCTGTTAAAAGGGAAAATAACTTTCCTGTTTTTTTACCCAGGATGCAAAAGTTCTGTAAATTATTAAAATGGCGATATGTCATATTAATCAGGTATTACAAAAAAACAGCCATATTTTAATCATGGGAACTGAAGTTTACTAGCCTATGCTTATGTTTAATACACTTTGATATATGATCTTTTGGTAAAATAAGTTCGGTAAAAATTCAAACAACCCTTCCAGGGTTTGAATTTTAAGAAAATTTATCTTGACCTAGAATCGGCTTTAGGTCATTCCAATAGGCCCTGGAGTGCCTCAAGGATTTGTTTTCTTTCCAAATAGAAAAATTCTCTGCTTAAGGTACATGGGAAGCTTTGTCAAATAATAATAACCATATTAAGCTTTCATTTATAGCACTGATTGTAATTCTGGAATATTGTGTTTTGCAGAAAGGACAAGATTCCATGTAATTTTCATTACTGTATAAACTATCTGGATTTATAGAAGTTCTGGCAGGAAAAATCAGGAGAAACAAAAGTTTTATTATGGGGCTGAATGAATGAAAAATAATTATATAGCTTTTGCTGAAAATATTGCTGATTCTTAACCTTTTTGTTTTTCAGATATAAGGACGCATTTTAAAGCGATTTGGTAAATTATATATTTCTCTCCCTACTTGTCCCTCCATATTTGGCAATTCTTAATAAATGGCAATACATTTCTTTACATGAATTCAATAAGACCTGTTTCCAATTGTAGCTATATTAACCAAGATAAAAACTGATAATGGGCCCACTTATATCAGCCATGGCTTCACCACCTTTTGTAAAACTTGGTCCATCCAGCATTCCACAGGAACCCCTTATAATCCACAAGGACAGGCCATTGTTGAACATGCCCGTGCTACCCTGAAGGATATACTAGTAAAACAAAAAAAGGGGGGATATGGACTCAAGGACCCAGCTATGATACTATCCAAAGCACTCTTTACCATTAAGTTTTTGAATCTAAATGATCATTTTCAATCCTCTGTAGATGACACTTTACCTCATAAACCCACCTCAGAAACCACAAGTCTTGTGGTGAGATGTGGACACTAATAACTGGATGGGACCCAATGAATCATTAACATGGGGGAAAGGATATGCGTGTGTTTTTACCTTCACAGGGCCGCTGTGGTTGCCAGCTCACCAGATTAAATCCTACCATGGCATGGCATGGGACACTTGGTTGGAAAGTCAGTAAGGAGGATTTGGTTCCCCTCACCCTCAACTACAAGATTTTCCAGATCAGGTAACTTTATGGAGATTAGGACATTTTCCATCCACTGGGATAGGGATTATCAAAACAAATCCAATAATTATATTATGACCTTTTCAAAATATTATTTGGATAGTAGCTTGGTGTGTACCACACATCCTTATGTATTTCTCATGGGCCCCAGCTTACTAATTACTTATAATAATTCTTTTCTAATACAGGTAGGAGAAGGGGCCTATATATATCCTGTATTACCAATCAAAATGTCACCTCACTGAACAGAAACACCATTATAATGTTGAGGAGACAAGCTGAGGTCTTAATACCTGTTAACCTCATAATGGAGTTTCAAGAATCATCAGCCATTGAAATTTTAGAAAGAGCACTAAGTCAATTGCGGCCTAAAAGATTTTTGGGGATGTCCATTACGGCCATCACCTTGGCTATTGTTATTCTTACTACTGCCAGTGTAGCATGGCAGCCCTTTCTGATCTGTGCAGACTGCCATGTTTGTAGACAGTATGGCCAAAACTGTAACTAAGGAATTTACTATGCAACAGCACATAAATCAACAAATTTTGGCTAGGTTACAGGCTATAGAAGCAGCCATAGAATATTTGGGAGAAAGACATGGATGCCTTAGCATACAAATACTTAATTGAGATTGGGAACATAAGTGCAGATGTGTCACCCCCTTCAAATGGAACAGTAGTCACCATCAGTGAATTGACATTAAGAAGCATTTGTGGGGGTATTTCATGACAATCTTACTGAAGAAGTGAATGTTTTACAAAAACAAATCAAAGACTCTCTACTTGCTATTAATGAGCACACATAACAGACTACTGCTTTGGAATGCAATAACGGAGCATTTAAACTGGATAGACTCCACCACATGGTTTCCTAGAATCAATTGGCACCTAATCGGACTAACTATTGCTATCATTGTAATTCTTTTTGTTTTTCTTATACTCTATAAAATCAGAACTAGAGCAGTGAACATGCTTCGTAGAATCCAACATTTGTAGGCCATAAGTTCACTGCAATCTTCATAGCGCTAAGGGGAGCAAACATATTAAGAACAGTATGCTATATACTCAAGGTCCCTTGAAACATATGCTGTGCAGATGTTTCTTTCTTGCAGCGACTGTGTCAAGCAGCAAGGATGGACCGGCTTCCGGCAGAGAGGGACAGAGAGTTAGAAACATCGATCAGCTGCCTCCTGCCCACCCCCTACTGGGGATGTGCCTGCAACCAAGGTGCATGCCCTTGACTGGAATCGAACCTGGGACCCTTCAGTTCACAGGTTGATGCTCTATCCACTGAGCCAAACTGGTTAAGGCAATAATAAACATTTTTAATGGAATAAATATGCCAATAAAAATGCAAAGATTGTTAGAGTGGATGTACAAAGCAAGATTCAACTCCAGGTTGTCTACAAAATGGACTTTAAATAGAAAGAGCTAGGTCTAAATAAAATTGATGGAAAAAGAATATAAAAAGTAAACATAAGAAGCCTGGAGAGGTTATATCAATATGGACTTCAAAATAAAAATATTGCCAGATATAAATAGGGATATTTCATAATGATAATTTTGTTAAATCATTAGGAAGAGATAGCAATTACAAATGTATATGCACTCTATAATAAAGCCTCAAAATATATGACTTAGAAATTGACAGAAATAAAAGGAAAAATACACAATTCCATAATCACATTTGACTTTTTAACACCTCTCTCTCAACAATTGAGAGAACAGTAGAAAATAATCCATTAAACACATAGAAGATAATAAAAATGCCATCCATCACTGTTTATATTTATAGATAACTTAGAATACACATTCTTTTCAATTGCATATGGAACATTCAGCAAGTTAGACAATAGCTGGGCCATAAAACAAAATCTCAGTAAGTTTTTAATACAACCTTGCAGAGTATAGTATATGACCCCAATTAAATAAAATTATAAATTAATAATACTAAGATATCTAGGAAACACTAAATATTTGGAAGTTAAAGAACAAACTTCCAAACATCCAAGAATCAAAAAGATATCACAAGGTAAATCAGAAACTATTACAAATTGAATAGTAAGACCAATTCAGCATACCAAAATTTGTGCTATATCTTACAAAAACTGGTATCCAAAAATTAAAATGTTCACATAAACATACACAAAACGTTTGAATAGACATTCACAAAATAGATTTATCAATGCTTACAAAGGGCATGAAAATGTATCAGCATCATTAGTCATCAGGAAAATGCGAATTAGTACCACATTAAGATACCATTGCATGTTCCACCAGAATGGCTATAATTCAAAATCTAATAATATGAAATATTTGTGCAGATGTGGAACAACTGGAATCTTATGCATGATTGGTGTGAATGTAAAATGATACAACCAGATAGGACAAACCTCTGGCTGTCAGTTATAAAAACTAAATTTATACCTTTATTATGATCCAGAAATTTAACTTCAAGAGAGATAAACCCTACATTCACAAAATGATTTTAAAACTCTACATTCACAAACAATTATGAAGAATGTTAATAATGGATTTATTTATAATAGTCCAAACTGGAAATAGCCCAGTTGTTCATCAGTAGGAAAAATGACAAACACACTGTGGTAAATTCATGCAATGGACTATTACAGTAAAAAAGGAACAAACTAACAACATGTAATAAAATAGATCAAACTCAAAAATAATTGTGCAGAATGAAAAAATCTTACAAAAAATGTACATGATTGTATTAAGATCCCTAAACTGCAAAACTAGTCTGAGGTGAAAATATCAGAGCAGTACTTACCTCAAAGTGAGGGTTGAAGTGGGGATGAGGGTAGACCAGGAAGGGGTACAGGGGAAGTTTTGAGAATGATGACAATTCTCTATATCTTGAGAAGGGTTTTGGTGAACCAAGTATATACATTTGTCAAGGCCACATGATTAAGATTTATGCATTTCATTGTAAAATTTATATGAAAATAGTTTAGACAAATATTGAACTCTGAGCAATGATACACGTGCTGAATTATTTATCAGCAAGTGAACAAAGGTTTGCAATTTATTTAAGATGCATTCAAATAAGATGGGTTAATAGAAGGGTACAGCGATGGCCATAACACGTGCAGTACAATGGGAAATCTGAGTGGTGGATATATGGTGTTCACTGTAAGATTTTCTAACTTTGTCTTATGTTTGAAATTTCATAATAAATTATAGGGGGAAATACAGTATGAAGTAAATTCTTATATACTACTGTTAGCATATAAACTTATACAACTTCCTCAAAAACAATCTGCTGACATATTTATAATATTCATACTTTGATATAATGACTATACAACAAGGAAATAATAAAGAAAACTAAAAAATGTTACACATTCATATTAATGCTTTAGGAAAAAATATTAAATGCCTAATTTACAAATGGTTAAGTAGTTTTTGAACCTTTTTATTTAAAGTCGTTTTCTATATACAGAACAGTTGGATAGTACAGAGTCCCAGTATAACCTGCACTCAGTTTCCCCTACTGTTAATATCTAACATTATTATGATATATTTGTGTCAACTAATATACTTAAAATATATACTTTATTTATATTTTCTTGTGTTTTATTCACTTTATAAGATGAAATAATTTATAGCCATGAAAATGACCTTAAACAGGTCATTTTTTCTCTTTTTTTAAAAATTTAAATTCTTTATTGTTTAAAGTATTACATATGTCTCCTTTCCCCCCCATTGCCCTTCCCCCATACTGTCTGTGTCCATTGGTTAGGCTTATATACATGCATACAAGTCCTTTGGTTGATCTCTGACCACTCCCTTTGCCCTGCCTTCCCTCTGAGGTTGGATGGTCAGTTTGATGCTTCTATGCCTCTGCACAGTTTTGATTAACATAGTAAAATGCTTGTTACACAATATTAATGGCAAACTCAACATGATTATCATTAGTTAAAGCATAAAGTGAGTGAACCTTTATTTCCTATTTTAAATAAAAAATGGTAACCTTTTTTCTGTCTTCACCTTTTTGCCTCTTCAGCTCCTTCCTCCCCGCTTTCCTTTCTTCCTTTCTTTTTCTCTTTCTTTCTTCCTTTTTTTATGTCTTTCTATTTAAATCTTTGCTATACAAATATACGTTTTCATCTTTTGAATGGGATGGAAAAGTAAAGCTCTAGCTAAATCACATTAACATAAGATTGGCTTTTTAATTGAATTTGAAATGTAGACCTTAGCACAAATATCCAAACAATAAGTCAGCAACCTATTTCCAAAGAAAATATTTAATGTAAAGCAACTGTCATATGTGTTTTTGCAACCTCGTTATAGTAATGCAAAGTATTGTAATAGACTTCACCTGGTACAAACCCTACAATGTGTTCGACATAGGAAAACAGAATGCAGGCTGACACATAATGACACCCATCAAAATGCTGGAGGAAACTGGAAACAGACACTGTGTGGGGAGTAGTGGCTGTTCTTATGTTCTATGGTGTGATTGAAAAGGTTACCCAAAATAGTATGTGGAGCTCTTTGCTCCAGGACCAGGACTGCCATACTCATGATTTATATAAACATGTGGCATTCTATAATGCTCCTCCTCCATAAAAATCATCCTCAGCCAGCTGGGCGATGTTAAGTAGGAACTAATCATAAACATCTGGTTAGTTTACATACATGTTGCTTTTATTCCCAGATTTTCACTATCATTCACTGTCCACTTTCATTCAAAGTATTTTACCTTTATTTTCTCAAAATGAAAAAGGAAAGGAAAAAAAAATTGTAGTTTTCTTAGCACCAACACTCTTTTGCTTGCTTTCATCTTTGACTTGCAGAATTTAACAAAACTCGTTTCTGTTTGAAATACATAGTCTCTTTCTTAACATGATATGAAAATCTCTAACATTTTCCATTCAACTTAGCAATAGAGTTCCTACTCATGACATAGTATGTATTAGAGAAGCAAATAATAGTTCTCAAATCAGTCTTGTGTAAACTTTCTTTTCCTCCCCAAGAAAACATTTAGGTACTTAATTTATGAATAATAACAAACACTTCCCACCTTATCATTTATTGTCTATGCTCTCACCTCTTCTTCAGCTTCTTTTCTTTCCTGCTTTCTCCTTGGAATTCATCAGAAGCTTTCTGTTACATATTACACCCTTTATTAAATTTTTCTCATACTAAGCTACTTCCTAAAGTCTGTGAATATCTAATTAAATAATTTATCTCCTGCGTCTATTTGCACTACACCTTTGTGCTTGCATGAAAAGCTGGAAAATCTGAATAACAAAACTATTTTCTCTTTGAAATTCTTAAATTCTGATTTTATGCACAATGTCTAACACAACCCTACAGAAAAGTTCATACTTTTCTGAGGGAAATAAGTTTGCCTCAGCTCAGGGTGCACTATCTCCACGATCCACAAATGTTGACATTCTTCTTTAGAATAAATCTTGACATGGTCTTTCTTGTGATCTTTTTATTCACTTCCGTTTTTTCCTGTCTGTTCCAATTAATTATCAAAAGCTCACCTATACCTTATTCCTAACAAAAAAATTCACCTAAACCTCTTCTCAACTTTCCCCTTCATGTGTGCCAGGAACCAGATTAACGTCTGTGTTGTTATGTTTGGCTTTTGCATGTGTTCTGTGTTTTAACTTTTCAGGTAGATTTTAAATGAATTGAGAGTACAGGTTGTTTGCTAGTGATGAAATACTCTGCACAAAAACTGCTTCATAAAAACATGGGCCCATCTTATAATGTGCTGCACATAGAGATATAAGCTCTTATCTTTTCTATCAGGACACTTTAAGCTAATTTTATATTATTCAGCCTTCAGTAAAACTATGTCATTATATTATCATAGCAATAACTTTACTTACCAGGCAATCACAGAGCTGACTGCGATATATCAGAATTGAGTTTAATATTTTTGCAAAGCAATGGAATAATAACTCTTTGAAGTTACATGTTAAATTTTATTTGAAAGGATTATTAATTACCTCACCAACATAATATATACCACAGAGATTCTAAGAGAATTTAAAACTACATAACCTGCAGTATTTTTTTAAAAAAAGAGGTAAAATTTGATTCATATCTCCATTTATGAGGGAATGATTAGCACTAAATGCTGCATTAAGCACTTTGCATATATTATCATATTCCATCCTAATATTGGTTGGTATTTTTATTTTACAGATAAGGAAAATGAAAGTCAAATATTTAAGAAAATTATGTAAGTTTATCTGGCAAAGAATTGGCTGAGCCATAATTTGAAACTAGACCTGTCTGAATTCAGTTCTTGTACCTAACATGCATAAACAAATACAAACTTAAAGTTCAAATTCCAAATATCTATATAGTAGTAAAAAATGAATTTCCATTCTTCTTTTGTTAATTCTGCTGTGGTTTACTTATATTGACAATGTAATGTTAGATATCTAGAGTCTTTTGCCAGCCTATTATTGTTCTGTTAGAAAATGTCTATGTATATTTTATTAGAATTATTTAAAAAATAATCTTAAGGCTATTCCTTAGAGATGACATTCAATAATAGGCAACTTGTAAAGTTGTTTGACAGTTGTGATGCATTCTGCTTTGTTATATAGAACTAGAGGCCTGGTGCATGAAATTCGTTCATGGAGGCAGGGGGATCCTCTCAGCTCAGCCTGCACCCTCTCCTATCCAGGACCCCTCAGGGGATGTCCAACTGCCGGTTTAGGCCTGATCTCTGGGGATCGGGCCTAAACCAGCAGTCGGACATCCTTCTCACAATCCTGGACTGCTGGCTCCTAGCCACTCACCTGCCTGCCTGCCTGATTGCCCATAACTTCCCCCCTAACTGCCTCTCCCTGCTGGTCTGATCGCCTCTCACTGCCTCTCTTGCAGGCCTGGTCACTCCTAACTGCCCATCCCCTGCCTGCCTGGTTGCTCCCAACTGCCCCCTCTACCAGTGTGGTTGCCCTTAACTGTCCCCCTGCCAGCCTGGTCACCCCCTATTCCCCCCCTGCCAGTCTGGTTGCCCCACGCAGCCTGCTGTTCAGTCATCCATCTGGTTGTTTCGGTCATGACAGCCCCTAGATTTTATATATATGGATAGCTTCCTAAGAACACTGGCAATTTCAAATTAAATAGAAATTGAATTGATGTTCTTTCTGATAAACCTGAGAAAGGCAGCTCTACCTTTAAATTCATCTAAGATACATTTGAAGCATTCTGAATACATATTTCCAAAGGGAATTCATGGGACCTCTGAAAGTATGAGATAAATTTTGTCTTGTACATTTTTATAAAGTGGCACTTTATGTTCATGCTGGCTAAATGTTTAGATTGAAGCAACATGGTTAAGAAGTTCATCTTTGTGTTTCTGCAGTGCGTGTCACCAAAACTACATTGAAATTTATCTTTAAACCTTAAATTGTATACTGTAAACCCCAGGGTTGAGAAATAGAAAATATGGGAAGTGGGAAACATCGGCAGACAGTGAATGGGAAAGAAAGCAGTGTCAAAACAGTAAGAAACATTTCTCAGTTTTTTTCCATATTGGGAACAATCCTTCTATAGTAATTCCAAAAGGCTCTCTTCATCAATGCAAACTATAGCACTATATTATTATATTTCAGAAAGATCATAGTTGTCCATTGCTTCAAAACTGTGATTTCATGGAATCTAATTGGTGCTTTTTTCCTCAGAATCTTTGCGCCATATGACATTTCCCCAGGAAACATGTGATTTATTAGAGAAGATTAGACATGGCTACAAATAACCACAATTAAAGGCAGAAAATGGTGAGTAATGCAATAGTTACACAAGTGCTATAGATGAAATGTTGAGTAAGGTTCATAAGAGATGATTTTTTAGATAAACCTCAAAGAATAGATGGCATTTATCTAAGTATATGTGGAATGAAACATATTTCAGGCATGGGAGATACAATGGGATGATGTCCAAAAACAGATTAACACTTGGGCATGTTTGGCGATTAGCAAATATTACAATAAGACTGGAATTAATAGAGTTAAGTCAAAGAGATGTGTGTCTTGTACAGATGCCTCTGAAGAGACTGCCAAAGTCTCGCTTTTGCTAACACACCCCAGGAGAAAACTGTCAAGCTGGACATGTCACCTGTGTCCTTGTACCCATACAATGTGTGCACATGCACATAGGTGAGGAAAAAGTAAAGTAAAATTCAGCATCTACCTTCTGTCTGAAAAAGTTGAAGCAATAAGTGGAATAGCAGTCACTCAACAGTCCTCTCCCATGGTGAATACAGGGTGGCTTGACTGCAGTCCTCCTGGATCTCCGCTGGCATTAAAGGAGGGACAGCATAGCACACCTCCAGCCCCGATTTGGGACTCTTTTGGTCTCACAGGGCTGAAGGATGGCCCTGGTTTTCTCTGCATGAGGGTGGGCTAGAAAGGCCTCATCACCTTAAGGAAGCAATAAGGGTCCTGCTGGTCCCAGCCTCCTGGCTTTCTCAGCTTCTCTCCAAGGCTCTCACCAAAGAAAAGTATCCAGACAGCAGCATGAGCACTTAGTAGACTTTCTCAGGATCCTCCTGCCTCCCACCAAGTTGAAATGTTACCATCTCATGGGTATAATCACATCACCACTTCTATGTTAACATTCTCCCCCTCACCTGTTGAGTTTGTGAGTACACGGAGAGTGGGGAAACGTCTCTCTCCACCTCTGAATAGTGAGTGCTGTGATCTATGCATGTTGGAAATACAAAATACGGATATTAACTCTGCTATGTGACCTTGGCAAACCTCAATTTTCTTACAGGTAAGATGGAGACAATTTAAATGCTGATTGTATGGGGTTTCTGTAAATAATAAAGGCTCAACCTTGTACAAATTAACAGAAAAATTAAATTTAAGATGGAAGGAACATTAGAGTAAGGTTGAGGGAGGGAGGTGGATGTATAGATGACAAGTGTGGATTAGGTCTTGTTGCTTTATAGCTATTGGTTAAAAATAAATGGGGATACCTTGTAAATATTTTATAAATGTAATCAGGACTGAATCTGAGAAAATCTACATAAAGTGTGATTATTTTAAAGGAAATTGATAAAGAGATATGAAAATATCTAAGGGACTTTCAGTCAAAATAACGAAAGAGGTGTATGTGCTCACCACCTCCCATGAGCACATCAAAAGTACAACTAACTTACAGAACAACCATTATTGAAAACCACATGAAGATGGGCAATTAAATTCCTATAAGTAAGGGTAGCCCCCATAATATCTGGCTGTGAAAACCAACGTGGATTGAATCTGAGTGAGATGGAGAGCTGCCGAAGTCTCAGGCTTTCCTCTGGAGAGGATCACACATGGATTCACTTGCACGAATTCACTTGCTTTGGGTTCCAGCTCAGGGGCAGCAGCTCAAAATTCCTAGGGACATACAGGGAGAAACTGAATTGATTAACTTCAGGGAGAGGGCTGAAGGGGTAGGGGTCAGGACTGCTCTCCCTGGGGACAGAAGGGCTGGAAGATGCCATTGCTACTCTGTTAAGTGCTCCTCCCATCCAGCTTGCAGGCACAGGTGGGCACCAAATTTGTGCTTTTATGAACCTGGCTAACACATTTGACCTCTTTTTTTTTTCACATTTGACCTCTTACTGGGGTTTTCCTGAGACGCCATTCCACCTAACTGACATGCCTGCTTAAATCTCTTCAAGTAGTTATTCTACACAAGTGGCTTGCTGTGATTTGTGCTGTAGATTTTTCTAAAATGTCGCAAATACCTACAAACCCCAAACAAGTAGCAGGTTGAATTAGTGTGCTCTTTATCTCTTGCTAAGCAGCCCCATACTTAGTACAATGCCTACCAGTCCCAACTTGCATTGTAACTTCCATCAAATGGCCCCATGTCTAGCATATTCTGTGCCCAGGATTAGTTTAAAATGTATCTGTAACTAAATGGCCACAAGCACAAGACCAGTGGTATCTGGCTTCATCTCACACCATGGTACCCACCAAATTGTCTTAAGCTTGGCACTATGGCTGCTAATCTCAGTTCACAGTATGGCATCTCCCAAGTACCTCCAGGCCCAGCATAACCAACAACCAACCTCAGATCACTTTGTAGCTCCTATCAGGCAGTCCCAAGCTAGGGCAAATGGCAGCTGACCTTGGCCTTCAACGGAGCCACTCCCAAGAGATTACAGAACCAACACACTCAGTAGCCAGCTTCAGATTACACCAGAAACCTCCCAACAAGCTCCATAAATGACATCCCAAAGAGCACACTTGGCTGGCACTGGAGCCCTGATAAAATAACACCTGTTCCATGGGGTCAACCCCCCCACACAACCAAGCCTCACAGACAGTAAGCCTTATAGTTAATCCTACTTACTGACAGGCCAAGAGCAATCGAAGTTCAACTACAATTAGAGTGCACACACAACCCACACAAAGGACACCTCTGGAGCACTCGGCTCAGGTATCCAGGGAGACTCTGCCACTGGGCCTCACAAGACATCTACTAGATAAGACCAATCAGCCAAGGCTGTGAGACATGGCAGTACTAACTGATACATAGAAACAAACACAAGGGTTCAGCCAAAATGGGAAGACAAATGTCCCAAACAAAGGAACAATACAAAACTCCAGAACAAGAACTAAAGGAAATGAAAACAAGCAATCTACCAGATACAGAGTTCAACCACTAGTTATAAAGATAATCATTGAACTTAGTGGAAGAATAGACGAACTCAGTGAGAACTACATAAAAAAGATAGAAAACATATAGAAGAACCAGCTAGAATTGAAGCATATAATAACTGTAATGAACAACAATAAAGAATTAAAAAAACTGCAATGAAGAATACATTACAGGGAATCAATAGTAGATTAAATAAAGGAGAAGACAGACTCAATGAAAAGGTAGCAAAAAACACCCAATCAGTAGAGGGAAGAAAAGAATTAAAAAATGAGGATAGTTTAAGGGTCCTCTGGGACAACACCAAGCCTACTAACATTTGCATCATAGGGTTACTGGAAAGAGAAAAGAGAGAGCAAAGGATTGAGAACCTATTTAAAGAAATAATGACTGAAAACTTCAATATGCTGCTGAAGGAAATGAACATCCAAGTTCAGGAAGCACAGAGACCGAAAAAGATGAACCCAAGGAGGCCCACACCAAGACACATCATAATTAAAATGCCAAAAGTGAAAGACAAAGAGAGAATCTTAAAAGTAGCAAGAGAAAAACCGTTAGTTACATATAAGGGAGCTCCCATAAGACTCTTAGCTGATTTCTGAACAGAAACTTTGCAGGCCAGAGGGATTGGGATAATATATTCAAAGTGATAAAAAGCAAAGAACTGCAACCAAGATTACTCAACCCAGCTAGGATATCATTTAGAATAAAAAAGAGACAAACAATTATGCAGACAAGTAAAAGGTAAAAGAGTTCATCACCACTAGACTACAAGTAATGTTAAAGAGAATGCTTTCTTTTATTTTTTTTACTAGAGGCCCAGTGCATGGATTCATGCACCAGTGGTGTCCCTTGGCGTGGCATGCGGGGATCAGGCTGAAACCGGCAGTCCAATGCCGCCTGCTGCTCCTGCCTGCCACTCCGGCTCATCCCGGCCCTGGTGTGCCTGCCACCGCCACTCAGTAGACTCGCTGCTGCTTTGCTGCAGTCTCCAGCTGTGAGCCCTGCATCTGGCACCCACTGGTCAGCTGAGTGGTGCTCCTGCTGTGGCAGCATCTGCCCCATGGTGGTCAGTGTGCATCATGGCTACTGGTCGTTTGGTCAATTAGGCTTTTATATATGTAGATTTTTTTAAGTTTATTTAAGCTAAATTGAAAACATGCTTGTGAACATGATCTTAAATACTCCAGAGAATAATAGTTTAGCAGCTTATTTTATGCATTTGAAATTAAGGAGCAAATGTACATGGAAGGGAAAAAACAAGCCAGGGATAGGATTGCAGGACTCTTAAGGTTATGTGCTCTCTTGAGGATTTCAAAGGTTTGTTAACCTAGATGCACAAGAACAATGGACAAGGCTAGGTTGAAACCTTTCACTAAAGAAGTTATAAGCTAGGGTTGTAACTACCCACCATGATTTACCCAGTCAGGAATTTATGATTATATCACCCTGTGAGATTACTTTTTTCCAAAGGAACTCCTTTAAGCAGAAAAGTAAAGATCAAAAATATGATTAATAAAACATAGAAAAGAAAATATTTGTCACTGACGAAAAGCAAACACTTAGTAAAAGCAGTGGATCAATAAGCTATAAAGCTAGTACAAAGTCAAAATCAGCCCTGGCCAGTGTGGCTTAGTTGGTTGAGCATTGTCCCACATACCAAAATGTTATTGGTTCTATTTCTGGTCAGGGCACATGCCTGGGTTGTGGGCTCCATCCCCAGGGGAGGGTGGGGTAGGAGTGAGCAGGAGGTAGTTGATTGATGTTGTGTAGTTGATTGATGTTGCACTTTCACATTGATGTTCCTCTCTCTTTCTCTCTCTCTATTCTAAACTCTCTAAAAATCAATAAAAATATATTTTTTAAAAAGGTTAAAAGGCAAAAGTAGGAATATTATGTGTAATTACAACAATAAATTAAGAAATACACACAAAAACACACATGAAAGAAGTAACCACAAACCAAAACTCTACAAGATATATACCAAAAAAATAAAGAAAAGGAATCTAAACATAACACTGTAGAAAGTCATTTACATACAAGAGAATAGAGCAAAAAAAAAAAAGATCAGAAAAGAAGTATAAATACAGTCAGAAAACAATTAACAAAATGGCAATAGCTACATATTTATCAAAAATTGCTTTAAATGGTAAATGGATTAAATTCTCTGAACAAAAGACATAGGGTGGTTGAATGGATAAAAAAACAAGACCTGGACATATGATGCCCACCGAAGATCCACTTCAGATGGAAAGATGCACAGAGATGTAAAGGATAGAAAAAGATTTTGTCTAAATGAAAAGAAAGAAAAGCTGGGGTAGCAATACTTACATCAGACAAAATAAGCACTAAAACAAAGGCTGTAACAGGAGACAGGGCATTGCAAAATGATAAAGGGACCAATTCAAGAAGAAGGCATAACTCTTTTAAACATCTATATACCAAACTAGGAGCAACAAAATATCTAAAGCAAATATTGACAGACATAAAGTAAGAAATTAACAGTAACTCATTCACAGGAAAGGATTTTAATAACCTCATTAACATCAATGGATAGATCAGCCAAACAGAAACTCAATAAGGGAACTCTGACCTTAAGTGGCACGTTAGAGGAGATTGACTTCATTTATATTTTAGGACATTTTACCCCAAAGCAGCTGAATATACATTCTTCCCAAGTTCACATAAAATATTGTTTTAGGATAGATCACATGTTTGGGCATGAAATCTCAATAAATTTAAGATTTAAATCATATAAAGCATCTTCTCTGATCATAATGGTATGAAACTAGAAATTGCAATAAGAAAACTGAAAAACTAACTTATGGGGTGCTGGGGTTCTTGTCCCAGCATCAAGAAGGGTTCAGGAATCTGGAGAAGGCTGTGCATAGATTAAATAGGAATCCAAAGACTAATAAAGAGTCCGGAGACGAGATATATTTTTGAAAGGCATTTGGGGGTCAGAGGAGTTTAGCTGAAGGAGCTAAGTTCTAAGGTCTTAAGTCTAAGGTCTTAGGTTCTCCTCGTCCCCCAGACCCCATGCTTTTTATTAACAAAACTAGTCCTGAGGCGAGGCAGAGATATACACTTCAAAAGGTCAGGGTTTGGTACAGAGTCCATTGTCAGAATGGAGGAATTAGCCTACGGCTGTTCAGGTGTTTGGCCAGTAGGAGGCAATGACATGTAGATTAAGACGCCCTTTAATTGTCTGGCAGCCAAGAAATCAATTTAATGCGTCCTATTCAGGTTTGGGGAAATGCCTTTAGCCATTCCCAGATGCAGCCCTGCTGTCATGCTGGAATTGGTCTCCAGCAATGGGGGTTGAATAAAATGTTACTATGATGAATGGATTAATGAGATCAAGGGGAAAAATAAAAAGATACATTGAGTAAATGAAAATAAAAACACAATGACCCCAAATCTATGAGATACAGTCAAAGCAGTTCTAAGAGAACATTTTTTAGCAATTGAAGTATATCTCAATAAACAACAAAAAAAGGTCAAATACACAATCTAATCTTACATCTAAATGAACTAGAATAAAAAGAACAAACAAAACCTAAAGTGAGTAGAAGGAAGGCAAAAATAAAAATCAGAACAGAAATAAACAAAACAAAGTCTAAAATAACAAATAAAAAAAGATCAATGAAACCAAGAGCTACATCTTTTCTTTTTAAATTATTGTTTCAAGTATTACATGAGTCTCCCTTTTCCCCCCATTGTCCTCTCCCCCACCATCCCCTTCCCAAAGCACAAGCTCTCACCCCACTACTGTCTGTGCCCATTGGTTTTGCTCATATGTATGCATACAAGTCCTTTGGTTGATCTCTTTCCCCCTCATCCCCCACCTTCCCTCATAGGTTGTATAGTCTGTTCGATGCTTCTATGTCTTTGGTTCTATTTCTGTTCATCAGTTTATGTTGTTCATTATATTCCACAGGTGAGTGAGAGCATGTGGTAGTTATCTTTCTATGACTGGCTTATTTCAATTAGCATAATGCTCTCCAGTTCCATCCATGCTGTTGCAAATGGTAAGAATTCCTTCCTTTTTATAGCAGCTTAATATTCCATTGTGTAGATGTACCACAGTTTTTTAATCCACTTGTCTGTTGATGGGCACTTAGGTTGTTTCCAAATCTTAGCTATTGTAAATTGTGCTGCTATGATCATAGGGGTGCATATATCCTTTCTGATTGGTGTTTCTGGTTTCTTGGGATATATTCCTAGAAGTGGGATCACTGGGTCAAATGGGAGTTCCATTTGTAATTTTTTGAGGAAACACCATACTGTTCTCCACAGTGGCAGCACCAGTCTGCATTCCCACCAGCAGTGCAGGAGGGTTCCTTTTTCTCCGCATCCTCTCCAGCACTTGTCCTTTGTTGATTTGTTGATGATAGCCATTTTGAAAGGTGTGAGATGGTACCTCATTGTTGTTTTGATTTGCATCTCTCAATTATTAGTGACTTTGAGCATATTTTTTAATGTCTCTTGGCCTTCTGTATGTTCTCTTTCGAAAAGTGTCTATGTAGGTCCTTTGCCCATTTTTTGATTGGGTTGTTTATCTTCCTTTTGTTAAGTTGTATGAGTTCCCTGCAAATTTTGGAGATTAGACTCTTATCTTAAATAGGATTGGCAAACATTTTCCCCCATGCAGTGGGCTTTCTTGTTTTGTTGATGGTTTCTTTTTGTGTGCAGAAGTTTTTATTTTGATGTAGTCCCGTTTATTTATTTTCTCTGTAGTCTCCATTGCCCTAGGACAGTGGTTCTCAACCTTCCTAATGCCATGACCCTTTAATACAGTTCCTCATGTTGTGGTGACCCCCAATTTCATTGTTACAAATTAAACATAATGAAAGCATAGTGATTAATCACAAAAACAATATGTAATTATATATGTGTTTTCCGATGGTATTAGGCGACCCCCGTGAAAGGGTCATTAGACCTCCAAGGGGGTCGCGACCCACAGGTTTAGAACTGCTGCCCTAGGAGCTATGTCTGTGAAGATATTGCTATGACTTATGTTTGCTCTTTTGCTGCCTATGGAGTCTTCTGAGATTTTTATGGTTTCCCATCTTACCTTTAAGTCCTTTATCCATATTGAGTTTATTTTTGTGTATGGTGTAAGTTGGTTGTCTAGTTTAATTTTTTTTTGCGTGTATCTGTCCAATTTTCCCAACACCATTTATTGAAGAGACTGTCTTGACTCCATTGTATGCTTATGCCTCCTTTGTCAAATATTAATTGAGCATAATGGATTTGGTCCATCTTTGGGTTCTCTGTTCTGTTCCACTGGTCTATGTGTCTGTTCTTGTGCCAGTACCAGGTAGTTTTGAGAACAGTGGTTTTGTAATATAGCTTGATATATGGTATTGTGATCCCTCCAATATTGTTCTTCTTTCTCAATATTGCTGAAGCTAATAGGGGTCTTTTTTTTACTCCAGATGAATTTTTAGAGAGTTCGTTCTAGGTCTGTGAAACATGCTGTTGGTATCTTAATGGGGAGTGCATTGAATCTATAGATTGTTTTGGGTAGTATGGACATTTTAATGATGTTTATTCTATCAACTCATTAACATGGGATGTTCTTCCATTTGTTTATGTCTTCCTATATCTCTTTTTTCAGCGTCTTGTAATTTTCTGAGTACAGGTCCTTTACCTCCTTGGTTAAATTTATTCCTAGGTATCTTAATTTTTTTGTTGCAATGGTAAATGGGATTTTTTTTTTTTTTAGTTTCTCTTTCTGTGAGTTCATTACTGGTGTATAAAAAAGCCATAGATTTCTGGGTATTAATTTTGTATCCTGCTACATTGGCAAATTAATTTATTAAGTCTAGTAGTTTTTGATGGAGTCTAGGGTTTTCAATGTACAATATCCATATCATCTGTGAATAATGACAATTTTACTTCTTCTTTTCCAATTTGGATGCCTTTCATTTCTTCTCCATATTTGTTCACTATGGCTAGCACTTCCAGTACTACGTCGAACAGGAGTAGTGAAAGCGGGCATCCCTGTCTTGTTCCTGTTCTTAGAGAAAATGGTTTTAGTTTTTGACCATTGAGTATGATGTTGGCTATGGGTTTATCATATAAGGCTTTTATTATGTTGAGGTATGATCCCTCTACTCCAGCGGTTCTCAACCTGTGGGTCGCGAACCCTTTGGCGGTCTAACGACCCTTTCACAGGGGTCACCTAAGACCATCCTGCATATCAGATATTTACATTACAATTCATAACAGTAGCAACATTACAGTTATGAAGTAGCAATGAAAATAATTTTATGGTTGGGTCACAACATGAGGAACTGTATTTAAAGGGCCAGAAGGGTGAGAACCACTGCTCTATTCCCACTTTGCTGAGCGTTTTTATTAAAAAAGGGTGTTGGACTTTGTCAAATGCCTTTTCTGCATCAATTGACATGATTACTTGATTGTTTTTGTCTCTCAGTTTGTTTATGTGATGTATTATATTAATTGATTTGCGGATATTGTACCAGCCTTGCATCCCCGGAATAAATCCCACTTGGTCATGGTGTATGATATTTCTAATGTAACGCTGGATCTGGTTTGCTCGAATTTTGTTGATGATTCTAGCATCTATGTTCATCGGGGATATTGGCCTGTAATTCCAAGAGCTATATCTTTTAAAAGATAAACAAAATCAGTAAGTCTTTAACCAGACTCATTAAAAAAAAGAGGGCCATATAAATTAAATTAAAAAATGAAGGAGTTTACAACCAACACAATAGTAATACAATGAATTAGCAGGAAACACTACAAACATCATATTCCAACAAATTAGGCAACATGGAAGAAATTGATACATTCCTAAAAACATACAGTTCCCTAATGTATCAAGAAGAAACAAAAAATCTGAACAGAGAGATAACTACTCATGAAATCAAATCAGTAATCAAAAAACTCACAACAAACAAAAGCCCTGGACTAAAATGATTCATAAGTGAATTTAACCAAATATGAAAAGAAGATTTAGTACCCAACATTCTCATACTATCCTAGCTATGCTAAAAAAATTGAAGAGTAGAGAAGGCTCCCGTAATTATTATAGAAGGCTAGCATTACCCTGATACCAAAACCAAACAAAGACACTACAAACAACAATTACAAGCCTATTTATTTAATAAAAAGAGTTGCAAAAACTCTCAATAAAATATTAGCAAACCAAATTCAGCAATATATTAAAAAGTTTATACATTGTGATTGAGTGAAATTTATTCCTGGGATGCAAGTTTTGTACAATATTTACATATAAGTTAATGCAATTGTAGCACATAAACAAAATCAAATATAAAATCATATAATCATATCAATAGATCCAAAAAAACCACGTGGCAAAATCCATCATCCATTTATGATAAAAATTCTCAGTGAAGTTGGAATAAAGGAACATACATTAATGTAATAAAAGCAATTGCCCTGGCTGGTGTGGCTCAGTTGGTTTGGCAAGATTATAAAATTCAGACACATAGCAAAAAACCCCACCCATTCCAAACCAAAAACAACCCACTACACTAACATCACAAAACATTTTCTGTAAAGGATCAGGTAATAAATCTTTTGATTTTGTAGGTCCTACAGTCTTTCTAGAAGTTTTCTGGCTGTGCTGTACACCATATGCATACCAATGGGAATTATTGTGTTTTAATACAAACCATTATTTATATAAGCAAGTTGGGAGGCAGATGGGACTTTTATAGCTTAAATTTTAATAAATCAAAATTAAATAAAAATAGAAGCTCAGTTCCTTAGTCTCACTAGCCACATTTTAAGCACTCAATAGCGACATGTGATTCATGGCTACCATATTCGATGGCGTAGATGATAGAACATTTTGGCATTGTAGGACAGCACTGCTCTAGACATTCCTTATGGCATCTGACTATTCCATCCTAGACGAAGAAAGATAAGGAAGAACTGGCTGGACTTGATCTTCCTGAAACCCTCAAGAGAAATAGGGCAAAACATGTTTCTATGAAGTTTTAAGAATATATATATATATATATATATATATATATATATATATATACACATATATATATATACATATATATATATATATATGGCTTCACCATAATCTTTTTCTTCTTTATTTATTAAGGTATTACATATGTGTCCTTATACCCCCATTACCTCCCCAACCCCCTCCACTCATGCCCTCACCCCCCACCCCCCGGGATCTGCATCCATTGGTTAGGCTTATATGCATGCACACAAGTCCTTTGGTTGATCTCTCCCCCTTACCCTCACCCTCCCCTACCTTCTCTCTGAGGTTTCATGGTCTGATTGGTGCTTCTCTGTCTCTGAATCTGTTTCTGTTCATCAGTGCTAATTGAGAATTTGTGCATTAAACATTTACAATCTTATCAACTTTAGTGCATCAACCCACATTGCATTACAATCGTAAAAGCTGACATAACTGACTGCATAGCTAAAAACTCTATGAAACTATGTGTCCCAGGAAAAATGTAGTTTCTCAGCAGCACATACATTTTTTTTCCTCAATAAAGATAATTGAAAAAGTCAGGGACATAGATATTTTCATTTATTTTTGCTGGCTTTTATTAGTCAATGAGACAAAGCCTATGTGAATTTTTTCTAAGTTTAAGCATTTATCAAGAAAGTGTTATAAAACAGCTCAAGTCTACTACTAGACAAACATGAATTATCTCGATAAATGTAAGGAAATAGTGCACTTGGCTCTAAAGCTGGTAAGAAATCAAAGAGCAATGTAATAGCACAATAAAAGACAGCAAACTAGCATTCAATGACTTTGTTTTGATTTAAACTATGGTCCCATGCTTCTATGTTTGAAGAATTCTAATATCTAGGTCAATGTAATCAAGCTGTGCATTTTGAATACAATGGAGAACAATGTCAACTTGTGTTACAGAGAAAGATGATTCAAAAAATGAATCTTCCTCAGTAATTTATGAATAATTTGGATATTATCATGTATGATGATAATTTGGCAAACCTCTGTGGCTCTAAATCTAATGTTTCATAATGACAGTTTCTTTCAGAAGTGGTGATAATTACTTGAAGCATATTTTCTTGGCAAAGATTTTCCTGCTTAGGCCACCAGTGCTTTCTCTGTTAGCTAATTTGTTTTGCATCATTCTCCTGTATTTTGCAATTTCTGATGACCCTTTTATCATTTAAAGAATTTGTGAAAGGAATTTTCTCTAATAATAGAAAATTTACTATTGCTTGCTCTTGCTTTCATTATTTTATATTAAATTGCAGTTTAAACTTTCTAGAAATACTCAGGAGCTTCTTCTTAATATCTATATGCTTTTTAATATTCAATAGTACAGGGGAAATGAGTCATATTTCACTAAGATCTTTTCTGTTAATGGCTTGATTATTTAAAATAAAACTTTCCACTTCTATGTTCCAGAAGTAGAAAGCTCGCCTGTGGCACACTTTCTCTTATCTATGAGTTTCAATTTGAGGGTAGATCAATAAGGGTCTGGCCATCTGTCCCCACTGCTGTTATTAACCTGCAGATGCAGGTAAATATGGGACTTCCGAGTAGCACCAAAGTAGAACACGGAGCCAGAAAACAGCAGGCCATAAAAGGAAAAGCACAGTTCATTGCAGAAATTGAGTTTACCTACCACTGATAGACTGTGCTAACCACAGGGGGATTTAAACCAAATGTCCAAAGGAGTCTCAAAATGTCGAACCTGATACTTACATCTTGAGCCATTCTCTTGTGTTTATCCAATGCGCTGCTTACACTGACCCCTGGATATTAGAAGGACCCCATGCCCTTGTGGAAGCCTTTCCATACGCTTCCATTATTAAATGAGTTTGTTTAGCTCTGACTTCAATTGTGATAGTAAATAGTATTTCCTACGTTAAAAAGTGAGGATGAACTCTGGGGAGGGGCACAGTCAGCACTTAATGTCTCCCGGGGCTTTCCAGTTTGGGAACGGAGACTGAACGTTGTAAGAACTTACATATATGTTGGACATAGCATTTTAAAACTCTCTTGGTCATCCTTTCACTAGCACGTTTTATTTTACCAGTGGCCTTTAATTTTAGCAAATTCTCTGGAGCCTATTTCATGGGGTTTTTTCATTTGTTTTCTCTTTAAAAATCATTTCTTCCAGGAGAAATCCTCAAACATGTGAAAAATTTGTATTCAATTCGAGCTCCAAGCGTTGTGTGGAGCAACACTTGAGAGACCACTCAGAAGCTTCAGGCCTGGAAAATGCTGCGGTGCGCTTGCTTAACTAGATGGGCTGCATGAAGCATGGTACACCTGGGCTCTGCCGTCTGCGCTGATTGCCTTTTAGCTTCTGAGTGCAATTCAAGGTGATCATTTTAATCTCAAAGGCCCTGTATGGCTTGGGACCTGGTTATCTGATAAATTGCCTCTTTCCCTGGGATGGCAATTAATATCAGCCAGAGTGTTGCCACTGACAGTTGCCTGATGTTAAACTGAGGGGCTGAAGGCAGGGGATTGAGTGTGTGTAGGAGGTACACTCCTAAGTGTGTAAGACCCATTGGTACTTCCTAGCACTTTTCAGGTGAGCAAGCATATATATCTATTTTCCCCCCTTTGCTAGAATTTTGTTGAGGATTCTAACATATATATATATATATATATATATATATATATATATATATATATATATATATATATATATATATATAGTAATTCCCCCCCCTTTGGGTCAAAGTTTATAACTGACAGTCTACATTTTTGTTGATTGTTTTTTAAATTACTGTATTTCCAGGACTTCACTTATACATTTCTTTTTTTAAATGGTTAACATTTTGCTTTGATAACATATCCTAAGCTCTTCAGGGGATGGGTGGCAATTTTTAAAGTAAAAGTTCCTGCATTACTTTATTCTCAGAAACATAAATCATGATTGGATTCAATGTAAAGGTGAACTATTCCTAAAAGAAACACACTAGTTCAATAAACATTTACCAAAGTCCACTATGTGTTAAGTACTTTTTTTCAGATATACAAGAAGCTTTTATGATGAAATAAATATATTATTTAAGAATAACTGGTACATTATTTGCTGATTTATAACATATAAAATTAGAAATAGTATTTGATGAAATTAGTGGTGTTTTCTAGTCGTACAATCTTTAGCAAATACAATTGTAAACACGGATATCAATGGACATTACTTGACATTGAGTGTTAAGATTACACGTGAGTCAGTAATATTTGTTCAAATCTGTCCAATTCTAGTTACCTTCACATAAAAAGGAATATGAATAACTTTTAAAAAGGATATGAATAACTTACAGAATCAGCAAAAGTAAATAATCTATTTTAGAAAGAAGAGGAATCTGGGAATATTTCAAAATGTAGAAGACCATAGGACAATATTTCAGGATGCTTTCTCAGAATAAACCCATTTCATTTGTTCCTGTCACTGCATCAGTCCACTCAATATTCAGATACGGGGGAGTAAAGCAAAAGGAAAGAACCAAACATTTTTTACAGAATGTAGAGACAACATGGATTTGTCCTTTTAAAAACTGGCAGCAGGAAGCACCCTCTAATAGGTTTATTTGTCTACAGGAGTAGGAAACTAGGCCTACTTGTCTCCCACTATAGACTGAGCTCCAACTAACCTCTAGAATAAATTTTGCTTCTTGTTTGGGAAGGTATTTAATTTCTTATTCTGCATCTTGACCTTGATGCCCTGGTCCCCATAATTGGATCTCTGCATCATCTATTATATAAAAAGCCAGCGACAGGAACATTGTAATGACCGGAACGACAGGTTGCTATGATGCCCCCTGCAGCCAGCGAACCGCTTGATTGGGGATGGGGTGAGGCTGGCTGGCCAACCTCCTGCAGCCGCTTCTCCTAGCCAGCCATGCCCCTGATCGGCCTCTCCTACCCCGATTGACCCACAGCCCCTCCCCTCAGCCAGCTTGGCCCCTGATTGGCACCCCCACTCCAATCAGGGGCAGTGCTGGCCGGCCAACCACTCATGGCCCCTCCCTCAGGCCACTGGCCCCAGATCAGACCCTCACCCCATTTAGGGGCAGGGCCCACCAGCCCACCACCCACAGCCCCTCCCCACAGCCAGCCTCACTTCCGATCAGCCCCCACCACCCCAATGGGGGGCAAGGCCCACCAGCCAATCGCCCACAGCTCCTTCCCTTAGCCAGCCTGGCCCTGATTGGGCCCTGATCGGGACCAGGCTGGCCAGACCCCACCCGTGCATAAATTCATGCACTGGGCCTCTAGTATATAATAACTTCTCAGTTGCAGAGCTTTCTGCTCCAGCCTGAAGTTTCTTAGTGAATTAGGATCTGACCATTATTATTGAACTTCCCTCATTCTCACAGCCTTCTTGTAGCACCTTTATTAATGATCTCATTTATCCTTGCCAATTGTTATCTTCTGCTTGAAGGACAGCATGAGTTGAGCTCTACTTTGACTCTGGTGAATAGTACTTATCACCTTGTCCCCCTAACACCTGCCTAGTCCAAGAGAAACAATCTAATTTTAAATCCTTGGAATCTTGTGAGGCTATTGTTTCCTTTTTGGTTTGGATTTGTTTTCCTACATTTAGTTCTTACTGTCATATATGTTTTTTTGTAAATGCAACCATTTTATTGCCCAAGGCCCAAAACTTTACTAGACCCTTCATGTTTTCCTGGACACATGACTCTTTTCTTCCTTGGGGTGACTTTCTCTTTTCTCCAAAGTTCCAGTTATGATACTTCTAAAAGTGATGAACTGATGCTTTATTTTAGAACTCATTAATTAAAACAACAATTCTTATTAGGCATCTCCACATGGACGTACACCTTTTAGTAATGAACAGGATGAATTAAAACTTTATAATTGCTTATAGTCTAGTGGAATAAATAACATACACACTGAACATGGAGCCTACCAAAACAGTGCATGGTTATACATGATTTAGTATCTAAATAAGAGTTACAGAAAGAAATACTACAGAAGGTCAGAGAAGAGAAGATGTTATATGGACACATGCAGAAAGGGGAGAAATGAGAAAAGATTTTGAAGCAAAAATGAGGATAGAACTTGGATAAATGGTTCAGAGAGAGTAGAGAGTAGGTGGGAGGGCTTCCTGAATAAATATTTATATGAAGAGTTTATTTCTTTTGTTCAGAGGACAATCACAAAATTGACTAGAGCTAAGCGCTAAAATATTGGAAGAACAGTTGGGAGATAAATTTGCAAACAGAAACTGGCATCAGATTTTGAAAGCTCTGTTCTTTGAATTTTTTTTTAAAAGACAGTGTAGTCTTGTCAGATTCCTGAGCAAGGCAAAAATCCAATGAATTATCTAGCTCCTTTTTTCTGAAAAGTTCGGCAGTTGAGAGTAGAAAAAACAACAAAAGCCAAGCCAATCTGTTTTACTTTGTTTTCTTACGCACGATTGAAGAGATATGTGTACATTTTAATTTTTTTTATTATTAAACCAACTAAATCTATATGTAAATATGTAAAAGTATAAAGAAAAAAATCTATGTATACTTTTAGAACTTAGAGATAGGCCTTGTTAATAAGCACATGTTTCAATTCAGCTTTTTAAATAATCTATAATACTGAGATATTTATTTATATCAGGTTTTCTTTACTATTGTACCAGGAGATTTTCATTTTCTTTAGGTCTGTGAGATATTTAACTCCTTTATCTAAAATAGTCCATTACTTATAAGAATATAAAACATATATGAATATCTAGGAAACTCCTTATCTGATATATTCATCATACAGTCTTATTTTTTCTTGTTTTCATTTTAATTGCAGTGTTATTAAAGCAGGGTACAAAATTGCAATTTACCAGTAACTAATAAAATACAATAGGACCAATAAGTTGTGTATTTAAACACTGAATTTTATAAGGCTTACATTTTATCTCAGTAAAACTTTATATCAATAAAACTCAAATTTTATCTCAATAAAACTATTGTAAAACATCTAAAATTTCTTCTTGCAGCAATTAATTTATATAAGATAAAATATAAATTAAAATGTTTCTACAAAAAATTCAGTTGCACTGGGGCTTTTAAAATTTGGGCTTTATTCAGACTTAAGTATTTTTGCTTTTTAGTATAGATTACTGAATGGTTTCTAAAAAATTTTCTGTTGGGATCATGGCATTTAAATGTGTGTTCTACTATTACATGTACTAAAGGCGGGATCAGAGGAAAACATTCTAGCTACATGTTGTGTGACTCTGAAAATCATATTATCTTTTAAGATTCAGTTCTTTAAACTGCAAAGATAGAGGGCTTTCTTTATAAAACACTCCTTGATTTTCATCAATTCTCCTTTTGACTTTACATTTCTTGAGAGGTAACTGCCTAAATGAATCACAATAAATACTAATAAATATGATCAAGCCAATGTTAAAGCCAAAATTACCCATACAAATGAAAAGCTAATTTTGTAAATGACTGCTAAAAAAACAAAGTGGAATATATTAAATCTGTATCTTATGAAATAAATTCTTAAAATTGTATGTCGTATAATTTATAATTTGAAATAATGTTTGAAATTCATTTAATATTAATATGTTCTCTTTTATTTTTCTAGAGCACAGTTACTTTTAATTCCCTAAGGTCAAAGGGAACAATAACTATTTTGAAGGGACTATCTCCTTTGACCTGTATATAAAACTGAGACCAGATTACACCCCTGATATCTTCCCCCCTCCCCACATTCTGTAAAATCAATAGGGTGTTTGAATTTCCAAGAGATCTGAAAAACTTTCCAGTACATGCTTTATTGTGGAGTTGAGATTACTAAGGTCCAGAAATCATAGAGTACAAAAACCTGTGGCTTTCACTTGAGTTATTATTATACTTCCCACTGTTCTGTGCTATTTAAAATCCAGATTTAGAATTAATTTCCCTGGAATGACCCATGGCACGGGTTAATTTCCAAACTTTAATCCTTATAAAAGGAATGTGTGCTTTTGAAAATAGTGCTATTAAAAGAATGTAAGTTTGCATTTTAAAAAAAGTTCTGGGTGCACTGAAACTGTATCCGGTCCTCTGGCACCTGCTGCTGTCTCACAACGTGCGTGTGAGTAATGGTTGGGTGGTCCCAGTCACCCACCCTTCTGATACCAAGACAACTGTGAACATCGGCGTACAACAATTGTGCTATAAACTATTGCATTATTTGCATTCATCTCATCTGCAAGCCAACCTACCAAATATCCATTACTGGACGTTATTAATTTTTATCATTTTAAAAATGAGATCTTAATTATATATAAAAAAATCAATGGTTGACCGGCACTATCTTAAAAGGTTTCACATTGTAGTTGTTTTCTCTTTGCTACATTTCATTAATATTCAGACTCTGTGGTATATGTATATATATATATATATACACATATATAAATATGCATGTGAATATATGAATAATGCTTATAATATTGGTGTTGTTAAATCACATGTAGGATATTTTTAAGTTGAAATTCTTAATGTAACATAGGAGATTAAATTTCCCTGGAAAAATTATTTGTTTGACAATGGCATAGAACTATGAAAATTCTTCTAGTTAAGAAAAAATTACTAATTTTCATAAGTGGAAATAATTTAGGACCATGGAAGTTGGATCTGTTAATAATCAACTTAAATAAATTTTAAGGAAATTTTATTATTTCAGAAATATTAAAACATGGTATTATTACATTAATTTTATTTAATTTAATGACTCTCCTCTACAACTTCTTTTTTCCAAAAAATAATTATCATTGATTATTTATCATTATCAATAATTTATTATTGTCCCTGCTCTTTTCCACCTTCCCTTGTCTCGTTTCTCCTCCCTTCTCTTTGTCATAGCATTTACCTTTTATTGTAATTAGAGCTTATGTTATTTATTTCAAAAATCTAGAAGATGATTCTGATAATAGAAAATAATCAGTTTGAAATGCACCTGTATAAAAATGTTATTTATATTAGAATTAAATTAAATTGGTTTAGGCCCACTGAATAAGAAATGTAATCCATTGATTGCTGAGTCGTATGATATCTCAGTTTCGCATATATTTGGCCCATGATACTATTACACAGGTGTTCTCTTATAATTCCTAATTGTCTTTCTTTTCTCTTGTTTATGAAAAGCAGCATTTAGCTATATTCTATCATTGTCAACAAAGGCCTTTTTAATTATACCAGGTGCTAATTGGAACCCACTTTCTTTTGAGGTCCTTTATCTCACAGCCTCTGCTTTTCTGATTTAATACTGATGGGACTTTCAGTTTCTAGACATGTTGCAATGTATCATTTACATCTCACATACTAGAGAGTCAGGAAATATTATCTGAAATGATGGATCAAGAAATAAAGGTTGAATATATTACTTAAGGTAATAAATACTAACATAAAAAGTAAAAGAGTATCTGTGTACATTTTTTAGGAAAAGAGCTGCAGTGATGTAAAATAATAAAATCCAGAATTTTTTAACAGAGGAGAAACTGTTGATAGTATCTAAGATTGATATGTTTATAAATTAAGGTATAAACATACTTTTTTGAAATTATTTAAATAACCACAAAAAAGACAAAAAAGACAGAAATGGTTAATATAGTTTCATCTAGGGAAAAGATTAGCAGTGTTAGAAGGGAGACTTTTACTTTCCATTGTCTAAATACCTATATTTTAGAACTTTATTACTCTCTATCTGTGTACTCTTATAATAATAATAAAAGCTAAAAGATAACCACTTTGGGAAAAAAAAATAAAGTATATTTTGCAATGACCTGAAACTAAAATATCTAAAATTAGTTGATATTTTTAAAATAAAAGAATAAATATTTAAAAAATAAAAGTTCATATTATTTCACATTAGAAAATGTTTATTGAGGGCTACCTATGTGACAGGATTATATTTAGTGTTGGGAAAACAATGAACAATAAAAACGTGTTTCTGTCCCTCATAGACATAAAAGTTTAGATAAGAAGGATATTGGCTACCTTGGGTATAAGAAAATGTATTTTGAAAATACTTAAAAGTATAATTAACCTAGACTTCAGAAGGCAGGAAGTCTTCACAGGAACAAGAATAACTCTTCCTTACTCTATCTTCTCCTGTATGTATGTGATTAATATGTTATTTCTTATTTTATATTTTAATTAAATTTATTTTGGTGACATTGGTTTGCAAAATCCTACAGCTTTCAAGTGTACAACTGAGTAAAACATTGCCTTCACAATGCTTCATGCGCCCATTCCCTCAAGCAAAGTCTCTTTCCATCCCTATTTTCCTCCCTTTACCCATCTCCACCTACCCTCACATTCCTCTCCCTATGTGTTATATACATAACATATAGATACTGTTATCTGTGTCTATGTGTTATGCATATATGTTTTTTTGGCCAATCCCTTCACCTTCTTTTATCCAGTCTCCCAATTACCCTTCCCTATAACAGCTGTAAGTCTATTCCATGTATCCATGCCTCTGTTACCATTTTGTTCATCTGTTTATTTTGTTCATTAGATTTCACATATAAGTGAGGTCATATGGTATTTGTTTTTCTATGACTGGCTAATTTCACTTAGCAGAATAATCTCCAGGTCCATCCATGCTGTCGCAAAAGGTAAGATTCTCTGCCTTTTACTGGCTGCATAGTAGTCCATTGTGTAAATGTACCACTGCTTTTTATCCACTCATCTACTAATGGGCACTTGGGCTGTATTTTTATTGTCTTGTCTAATTTTGTCAATTAAGTATTAGAAAAATATTTATCTTTTCCTCTCCAAAATAAAACCCCACCCACATATAAGCAAACCATAAAAGTCTTCTAATTTTACACTGGAGAACAATCTGATTTGCCCTTATAAAGCATCAGATGATGACTTCATGTTTCTCTAACCAATGAAAAAATTATGGGGCTACACCAGCCATGGGCAAACTACGGCCCATGGGCCGGATCCAGCCCGTTTGAAATGAATAAAACTAAAAAAAAAAAGACCGTACCCTTTTATGTAATGATGTTTACTTTGAATTTATATTAGTTCACACAAACACTCCATCCATGCTTTTGTTCCAGCCCTCCGGTCCAGTTTAAGAACCCATTGTGGCCCTCGAGTCAAAAAGTTTGCCTACCCCTGGGCTACACCCATACTCCGTTTCGAATTTCCAATAAGAACAATATTATTGACCATAGTAATGCTACGTAGCAAACTCCCACAAGCTCTCAGTAATCTACAATATTCAACATTTATTTAGCTGTTTATCCAGACAGCTGGGGTCAGCTGATCTAAGTCTAGCACAGTTGTGTGAGTCTAATCTTGAGCTCAGATGATATAGACTGGTCTCTGAGTTAGCAGTGTGTCCTCTGGAATCCACAATCTAGCCTGACATTGTTTTTAAGTTGATGGCAGGGATCTCAGAGAGATCAAATATACAATGGCCCTCAGAGCAAAGAGTTTGGATACAGGGAAGAGTGAAGAATTGAGGAAGTTGATGAAAATATACAAATGCTAAAACATATTATAAGAATGTTCTACAAAATTCTTCCACTATACCCATTCTGTAGCTTTTATGAAGTTACAGACTTCAAAATATTTTCAGAAGAGTTTGTTTTCCAATGGTCCTAAGCATGTGCTAAATTTGCCCAATGGATTATGCCACCTGAACCGTGCCCAGCACAGCCAGTGGCAAACCTGAGGAGGGGTGGTGAAGGATTAAAGAGAACAGACAAGAGAATACAGTTGGGGCCAGGTGGATCACTGTGAGGACACAGTGACACAGCCTGTAAGCCGAATCTTTATTCCATAGTCAGATCACACAAAGCAAAACAAGGGAGTGGTCAAGATGTTTACAATGTTCTTGTGAGTTTCAAATCTACTTCTTTCCTGCTCTTGCAATTCTCTGAACTCTATCAAGCTTTGTTTTGGCAGCACTTGCTGCACCTCTTGCAGTTCACATCCCTCAGCTAGCTAGGACTACAAGGTCAGACTATAAGGTCAAGCTTACATACAACCATAGCCTTTGGCTATAATTGTGCTGGGAGGGCTTTGCCCTCCAAGCTGGGACTTGTATGTGGCTTTGCCACAAGAGGACCGTGCCCTCTCATCAGTCCGGAGGCTTGAACCTGTCCAAAGCTGTAGCCGCTCTCCACAGCCACCCTTCCACCATCAGGAAATTTTAATTTTAACTGATTTTACATAGTCAAATGCAACAATAACCATAGAATATGACTTGAACCTGCCCCCAAAACAGATTAAATAATAATATTGAGTATCATATCACAGGCATACTAATAAGAGTATTTGTTGACTGTGTGGCAGAAGTTTTTTGTGGTATGACATTTTACAAGTCACATAAAATATCAAAAATATCATTTTTTGTTCATAAAGAAAATGTGATAATACCTACTAGTGAGTGTGGCACATTAAGTAAACAGTACATTATTTTCAGTTTAAAATAGCCACTACATTATTTTCGGATATTCACACAAAAAGGAAAAGGGAGAAAAAGCAATTCTCAAAAGTTGAACACAAACATAACTGAAAGAGCTAACATTTATATTGATGTTCTAAATACTTTACATATGTACTCATTTAGTCCTCACAACTATTCTGAGGCATAAATATTGTTATTTATGTATTTTTTAGGTATGGAAACAGAAGCACAAAGAGTTTAAGGAGCTGCCCAAAGTCATATAGCAAGTGAGTAGCAGAGCTGGGATTCAAACCAAAATAGTCGGGCAACATTTTGTTTTCTTATTGTCTCCACTATACTTTTTTCTGGAGAAACAATTTGAGCTGTGAAATTTTATGTAATTTCTTACATATTAATATTGCCTTAGTTGTGTCAGGACATATTTATTTTTCCATTTTATTCTTTTTGTTTCACATATGGCTCATACAATGACCAGTAAATCCAAAGTATAACTTCAACTATGTAAAAATTGGCACTCCCAAATTATATTCAAATAAAATATTATTTTGAAATTAGATCCTGTGCTGTTATTTTTTAAAAAATACAGATTTTTTGCCGAAACCGGTTTGGCTCAGTGGATAGAGCGTCGGCCTGCGGACTGAAAGGTCCCAGGTTCGATTCCGGTCAAGGGCATATACGTTGGTTGCGGGCACATCCCCAGTGGGAGATGTGCAGGAGGCAGCTGATCGATGTTTCTCTCTCATCGATGTTTCTAACTCTCTATCTCTCTCCCTTTCTCTCTGTAAAAAATCAATAAAAAAATATATTTAAAAAAAATACAGATTTTTATTTATCATTCCATGTAATAAATATATGTAAAATAGACAATTACATAAAATTCTGTACAATTAGACAACAACAACAACTAAATAAAGCCCTAGAATAGAATCTTGAATAAAAGTCAACTGCTGATGTTTAATGTTTCTAGATTGCTTTTGAGCAAGTGTTTTGGGTCTTTTCCCATATTTGTTTTTAAATTTTCCAGTGTAACCTCATCCTATTCCACTTCTTTCTAATGTTAGCACCTTTCATTACAGAGGAAATAAAAAGTCTAAGAAGATAATTTAATCCCATTTTTTTGTAAATTCCTCAAGTATAGAAGGTTATTTCATCTCAGAACAACTATAGTGCATGCTTTGCAATTACAGAGGCATCTCAGAAATACAAGCACCAAGAAAGAAAGCTCTGTGATGAGTGTGATTGAGCAAGACAGAATGCTTCAATTAAAATACAGTACCCTAAGAAACTAAAAATATTTTGAGTTTTGAACTAATTGAAAATTTAGAGGTAGAGGGTAGGTGCTTATTCTTAAATGACAATCTCTGAAAAGTACAGATTCGGGTATTTAAAAAAAGAAATCTTTCATAACATCAAGTAACTCTTACAAACATTGTTTTGATGAATAAATTGAATAAAATGTAAATTATTCAGATCATATATATTAGATTTCTTTTGAAATGCTCAAAGGTTTGAATTGTTAGAGGATGCATGACTGGCTCAAATCATTTGGGACTTTATAGACCCCAAAACGTTCAAAAATCAAATTGAGCTCTTGGACCACTGGAATGTGGCTACTGGTCCAATGATGATATACATGAAATCTTGAGAAAATGTTTCTACTTTTTTCTCAATGTAATTTTTTTGGCAATCAGTTAGTATTAGATCAAATAAAAGAAAGTCAAGAAAATATATCCCCCCCATATTTTCTGATAAAATATTGTGCAACTTTTAGTTGATTATCAACATATAATTTTCTTTTGTGTGTATCATTAAACTCTGCTTCTCAATGCGAATTAACTTGCTTTTCCAGAATTTGGTTAGAGTCAAGGGTTATGAGCTTCATGGGGAAGTGTGTAGGTGGAGCACCAGGAAATTATATGCTTGAGAAGCTCTGAGATCTCACCCATAACAACAGATGACAGTGCTATGCTACTCACCAGTGACTTGCAGATGGTGGAACTAGTTCAAACTTATTATTACTTCTTTCTTTCTTAAATTAACAACCATATGCATGAATACATGTATGTGATTCTATAATAATAAAAGTGCAATATGCTAATTAGACTAGACGTCCTTCCGGAAGTCCTTCCGGACAACTTTCTGGATGAAGCCGAGGCTGCGAGGGAAGCCTGGGTCCTGGGTGCCTACTGGTGGCTGGAGGGAAGCCCGGATCTCAGGTGCCTGCTGGCGACTGGAGGAAAGTCTGGGTCCCGGGTGCCAGAGGGAAGCTGGTGCCAGCAGCTGGGGGAAGGAAGGCCTCTACTCTTGCACAAATTTCGTGCATCTGGCCTCTAGTGCGAATATAAAATTTAAAAAGCTACCACAAAATCCTTTACATGCCATTCATCTAAGATGTTAGGTGTGATTTTCCAAAGCATTATCCTACAACATCCTTTCACCATGCAGATCAAATAAAACAGCTTTGCTCTCTCATCTTCCCAAACCACATGAACACACACACACATTTTCCCCAATTTTTGGTAATGTTCATTAATATTAGTTTGATGACTGATACAACTTGCTTTCTCTTAAATATATATATATATATATATATATATATATATATATATATTTGCAGTGTATATGCCTATATTTTTATATGACTGAGAAAGGATGATATCAGACAAAAGTAAAACATAATTATGAATCATAAATGACATTTAGTCTGTTATCTTATTATGATTTGTTAGGTGCTTTGTGCATAAAGCTGATGATAGAAGAGATGCAGACCTGGCAAGCTGAGAAAAGTCCGAGATATCTTTCCCATGTTTTCCCCACACTATGTAATCTATGTTTACATAATTCATTTTCATTTGAGAGGGGAAGTGACTCCCATCCTTCCTTCTCTTTTCTCATTGGTTTAAAAAAATTTTAAGGTCTTTTTAATTAATAAGAAAATGCAGCTCAATTAAACTTAAAATTGTGCTATTTTAACAGTGAAATGACTATTAATAATGCTATAAATATATACTTTGCTCATAAAATAGTATTTTTCTTCACTACCAAATGTTTCATTTTCTTCATTATAAAATAATGAAGCAAAATATTAACTCTTCATATCAATAAAAGTGAATTAATTACTCTAAGGGAAATATTTTGAATGTAGCTTCTTAATCTTTTAATATATTTGGTCATTTTTAAAAACAACTGATGCTTTTTCTAAAAACATCATTTGGGGGGTTGTTTTTAACTAAGTTAATATGATTATTAAAGAATATATCTATTCTACTTTTTCTGGACTGCATAAGTAGATTGATGGTTATTTCTGGGCATATAAATTATTATATAACACTATTTTATATTTTTAACAACATATGCTCTATAAAATGCACACATAATACAGACATAACTAATTCAATTAAAATTATTTCTTTATTATGACAATTCACATTATGCAAGGAAGTGATTTAAATAATTCTATTCATATATATTATGTGAATATATGTGTATATATATATATATATATATATATATATATATATATATATGTGTGTGTGTGTGTGTGTGTGTGTGTGTGTGTGTGTGTGTGTTATACAGGAACAGTCACAGAGAAAAAATGTCTAATGAAGATCAGATGAATCTTAATTTTCTACAAATGTAGCTGTATTATGAAGATAAAATACAAATTTTATTTATATATTATATACAGGGGTGGGGAAAAGTAGGTTTATAGTTGTAAATAAAATAATTAATACAATAATTGATAAATTATAGGACAAGAATAAACTCATAACTATAAACTTACTTTGGCCCACACTTATATATTAAGTGTTTAATAATAATATAGACATATAACTATAGAAATATGCCAACAGCATTTGCAAATTATTCAACTCAGAAATTACCATCTGCAGATATGTTTTCAAAGTTATATTAGTTGTACAGATGGATAAAAACCATTTGGCCATCCTACCTCTCTGTCTTAAATGTTTTTAATCAAACTGTTAAATACCCACTGGTTTTCACATATTTGTAAGTATATTGAGACTTTTCATACTCTGTATGTTCTTGAAATCGCTTAGGAAATACATTCCCTGCAATTCATGCTAGAATATGCCACATTTGAGATCTATCTGTTTGCTTATGCTTCCTCTCTTTTCTCCCCTATATTGATTCCTGGATGTATATTCATTTGAAATATACCACTTTCATTTTCTTACTTTTACTCCGGTAAGACTCCTTATAGGAGGGTGAGGGTGTCCCGCAATGACAGCTTAGCGGTCCTGAGGAGCTAAGGGTCCAGATAGACCCAAGGCGTATCATGTTTCCTTACTTCCCATTTCTATTTTCTGTCTTTTTTTTAAAAAAAAGATTTTTAATTGATTTTGAGAGAGAGAGAGAGAGAGAAAACGAGGAAAGGAGAGTGAGAGAGAAACATCGATATGAGAGTGAAATATCAATCGGCTGCCTCCTGCACAGCCCACACCGGGGATTGAGACTGCAACCTGGGCATGGCCCCTGGCTGGAATTCAACTGGCAACCTTTCAGTGCAGGGGAGGATGCCCAACCAAATGAGCCACACTGGGCAGGGCCCACTTCTATTGTCAGTTAACTTTCAAGGCTGTCTGTCAGCCAGAGAAAATGATCCCTATATTTGACAGTTTGAGCATCCTTTGGGTAACTCTTAGTTGTCTCTTAGAACATTGTGCATATACCATATTCTGGTGAGTGTTTCCAAAAATACATTTTAATCTAAAATGTAATACAATTGCTTAGATGGCAATTATAACAAAACATTGCATTATTTTCTTGGCTTCATTCAGTTTTTTTACCCTAATGTCATAAAATGATTGTCTTCAATTCAATTTCTTGTGTCTTTGTCAGTTAACCACAGAAAAGGTCTTTGCAAATGTGTGCTAATTTCCCATGGTCAAAATATTTTGTGGGAAGGGAAATCTGTGGCTTATTCATTTTTAGTGAAAGAGGTTGGATCTGTTGTGTTTAAGTGGAGAAGTAAAGGTAGGACTTCTGGACACCTATAGAGTGTGAACCTCTAAGAGACTGGTAACTTCTGAGCATGGCCCAAAATCATAGGGTGAATTATATGGTTAGAGAAATGTATGTTGTCAAGGAAATGTATCTTTTAAGCAGAGTTGTTGTAAAATTGGAATGCAATTTGAAGTTGCTGATACTTCTCTTTTTGAATAGCACCTAGCTCAGACCCCTGAGCATGAAAGGGCCTCAGTTATAACCAGACCTCTGGGTATGGATGAAAGAGATGCAGAATCACAAAATCCGGTGAGTTTCCTGGGAGCTCTCAGAATATAAAATCATCCTCACTTCTCAAACAATCTGGGTTGCTTTAAGTCCTTATCCTGGGTTTTTCTATGTCATAGCAGACCACTGTGAAGGCCAGTGACCCAGCATTTGTGGACAATTTCTTTGTTTACAGCCCCACCTGGTTATAAAAACTTTCTTATTCTTTGGAGAAAGAACAGAACCGTGGATCCAAACTCATGGCTTAGGGAGCACAAGTATCTCTTCAGTTACATGGTCTCCATAAGCTGCAACCAATTAATTTTGAGGTTTTTTTTTTCTTTTGCAATGACCTTGTTCCATCACCATGTGCCCTCATGAGAAAAGGAGGAGGAAGCCCAAGAGAAAGTAAAGGAAAAAAGAACGGAAATCCATGTGAAGAAGCCGAAGGAGAAAGAGGGAACAGAAAGTTCTGACTTCATATGTTTGAAATCAAGATAGATTACTATCCAACCTAGAGGAAACAATTTGGAGAGTGGGTCCAAACAGAGTCACTCAGGATGCCAAGAGATATGTCGAAATATAAAAAAGGGTAATGACAGCGTGTGTGTCAAGAAAATAAGAACCAGAAGTCTTTGGGACAGCGAAGAAATTTAACTAAGAAGTTCAAAGGGGGGAAAGTAATAAATTTAGTTTAGTGATAAGTTCTAGTACAGTATTTGCTGTAAATTTAAAAGTGAATTCTGTAAATAATGTTATCTGGACGTTTAAGGGAAGGAAGCTCAGACATTCTAGCTCTGGATGATCTATTCAAAAACCTCACTTGGAAGTTATGAAGGGGACTGCTGAGTCTCATAAAGTGATAAAAATTTAAAACTTGGATGGGGAATGGCATGTAGGGTGGGATTTGGGCCAAGGTATGGCCTTCAGTTTTGCAAAATGAAGCCTGAAGTTTCTCACTCCTATAGTTAATCCCTATGATCTTGACCAGTGGTTCTCAACCTTCTTGCCCTTTCAATACAGTTCCTCATGTTGTGACCCAACCATAAAATTATTTTCATTGCTACTTCATAACTGTAATGTTGCTGCTGTTATGAATCATAATGTAAATATCTGATATGCAGGATGGTCTTAGGCGACCCCTGTGAAAGGGTCATTCGACCGCCAAAGGGGTCGCGACCCACAGGTTGAGAACCGCTGGTCTAGACTCTAGCACTTGCATTGTAAATGCTCCTATGTTTGTCTGTGTCCTCCATCAGAATGTGAAAGGCAGGGACTTTCATGCTTGTCTCCCAACACTGGGAAAGCCCTCAGAAAACATTAAAAAAATATATGGCTTTACAATGGGGGAGACATTTGGTCCATGTACTAGGGTTAACCCTCGTCTGCACAGGACAGATCTATCCTTGGTGTCCTTACCACTTAAGGGAGCAGACGTGTGATTTTGAGGGTGGCTTGTGAGCCTATCTGCAGGGTATAGGGGTTACTATAGTTAAGGAATGACTAGTGGCTTGCCTTTTTCACTTTAAGAATATTTGTCTAAACGAGGATTGCTCTCATCTGAGAAGGTACCCACCCACCAAATAGTAGGATCAGGGTGCCACTCAATTCCAAACTGTAACACCCCCTCTAGGTTTCTCATGCTTTCGTGTTATTTATATTTTCTGAGCTTCCTACTGGATCTACTTCCACCTATGCTTTTTTAAAAATTGAATTTATTGGGATTACATTGCTTAATAAAATTATTTAGGTCTCAAATGTACAACCTACCGGTATATACATCATCTGTATATTGTATTGTGTGTTTACCACCCCAAATCAAGTGTTCTCTCACCATTTATCCCCTATTTGCCCTCATATACCTGCCCCCCAAACCCACTTTTCATCTGGTAATTACCAGACTGCTGTTTGTGTCTTTGAGGGGTTTTGTTTTGTTTTGCTTAATCCCTTCACCTATTTCACTCAACCCCTCAACCTTCCTCTCCTCTGACAGCTGTCAGTCTACTCTCTGTATCCATGAGTCTGTTTCTATTTTTTTTATATATTGCTCACTAGATTCCATATATAAGTGAAATAATGAAATAGAAGGAAATATTACCTTTTGCGACAGAATGGATGAATCTAGGCAGTGATGGTGAACCTATGACATGCGTGTCAGAGGTGACACGCGAACTCATTGTTTTGGTTGATTTTTCTTTGTTAAATGACATTTAAATATATAAAATAAATATCAAAAATATAAGTCTTTGTTTTACTATGGTTGCAAATATCAAAAAATTTCTATATGTGACACGGCACCAGAGTTAAGTTAGGGTTTTTCAAAATGCTGACGCGCCGAGCTCAAAAGGTTCGCCATCACTGAAGGTTATTATGCTATGTGAAATAAGCCAGTCAGAGACAGATAAACACTACCTCTGCTTTTTCTGACTGCACCCATAAGCCTGACTTAGTGCTACAGCCATTTAGCTTTTACTTTTATAAAAAAACAAAATTGGACTCTATTTCACACCATACATAGATCATTGCCAGATGAAATATTAAGCTATTCAACTCTTAGAAAACAACATTAGAAAATTAGAAAAACTCTTAGAAAACAACATTTATCTTGAGAGTAGAGAGGACTTTATAAAATTTCATAAACCATAGAAAAAGACTGATAAATTCAACTGCTAAATTTAAGAAATCTCACCCAGCCAGTGTGGCTCAGTGGTTGAGTGTGACCTATGATCCAGAAGGTCATGGTTCGATTCCTGGTCAGGGCACATGCCTGGGTTGCAGAATTGATCCTCAGTGTGGGGTAAGCAGGAGGCAGCTGACCAATGATTCTCATAATTGATGTTTCTATCTCTTTTTGCCTCCCCTTCCTCGCTTAAATCAATAAAAATATTTTTTAAAATTAAGACATCTTCATAAAAGATATATAAAGAAAGTGGTGGTGATGGGTGAGGTTGGGGAATAGGCAAGACACAAATCACAAATTGAGAGAAAAGATAAGCAACATTCAAATCCATACCTGTGTGTGTGTGTGTGTTTCCCCTTAGTTTTTGTGTGTGTGTTTTTTTTAATATATTTATTTTGTATTTATTTATTTATTTTTAACTGCTAACATTTTAATTTTGTTTTATTGCTTAAAGTATTACAAAGAGCATTACATATGTCTCCTTCCCCCCCCCCACACACACACACACATTCCCGCGGTGTTTGTTTGTTTTTATACGTTTAACTCTTCGGGCAAACTCTCCTATGGAGCAAGATGTACAGCAGCCCAGCCTTCCATTTTTGCTGATCACCAACCCCAGAGGTAAGATCATGTTTTCTTTCCAATAAATTTAGCACAAATCCTGAGCTTGATGCTTGTTGGTGTGAACTGAATTGAATCCATTTCTTACTGCCCCCTTACCCGAGGGAGGAATATAAAGCTTGGTGCACACTTAGTTTTGGGGTGGGCTGTATGTGAAGGACTGAATTAATCACATCTGAGGCACATGGATGGAAAGAGGGAGGCACTATTTCCCACAGGAAAATTGAATTGTTTCCAGAGTGTATGAATAGATGCTGACACGGAAATACAACAACAACAACAAACAAACAAAAAACCCCACAAAAAACTGGCATAACAAATATTTACTGTGGAGGAAGACAGGGAAAACATTCTATGCAAAGAAATAAGCACATAAAATAATGAAAATAAGATATTGCATAATTTGGGGGAGCAGTAGTAGTTGAAAATGTTTGGAGCAAAGATTATGCAGTGGTGGCAGAGGTTAGAAGGCTTGTTTGGTAGACATACCTGGAAAAGTTGCATGCTGTGAACATTTTCTCCTTTCTCCCTACCTGGGCAGGAACACTGATTGAGACCTGGCTAGCCTTGTGACATGGTGTACAATCTAGTTTCTAGTCCAAGGAAGTGAGGTGGATGTGAAAGCTGCTTTAGCTTTGCTGCTCTTCAGTAATGTCCAGGTGAGCGCTACTTTTTCTCATTTGTTTTTTAAATTGTGAGAATGGAATTATTTTCTCCACTATGGATCTTAATATAAAAAATGTCATAAAGAAAAGCATTTTAGTTATTTAAAAATGGTCCATATTTTTTTCTCTGTTTGGCTTTTGGGAAAACAATATTTGTTACTTTCTTCACCTGGAATTTGTAGACCTAGCATAACCTGTCATAAATTAATACCTTCGTTATCTTCAAACTTTTTCTTAGTATATTTCAGGTTTCTTTGTTTTTTTTTGCCTTGTAATGCAGTCATATCTGTACATTTATGTCTTGGATATTAACCCTTAAGTGGACAAGATATATGTGTTTTTCAAAAATTTTTGTGCCTTTTTACAAAAGCTACTAATTTTATTGTCCTCAGTAAATATTGTTTCTATTGGATTTAAGAGAATTTTATCCTGCAAAAAGTTTGTGAAATAACATTATAAAGCCTGATAGTTAAAAGCCATCATTCAGACTCCCACAATATAGTAATGATTATATTTTGTCTTTCATTTCTTTTTGTATCTGTATTTAGTGACCTATTTTCAAAATAATGCAAGAAACTTGAGATCACACAATACTGGACTTGAGAGAAAGATAACCACTAAAATGTCAATAGATTAAAAAGAGAGAGGAGGAAATGGCAGAAAATACTTCTACAAATTTGAAACCTCTGGAGAAATTAGAAAATGAATCTGTAAGGAAACACATACCATAATATTAAATAAAGAATAATGCAATTCTGATAGCATCATCCTACATAGTTTTGAGTCATATTATACATGTCAAAGAAAACTTATACATTTCTATCATAATGATGAACATGTAGGTAAAACTGAGCAATTTGAAATTCAGAAATTGACTCATTTTAATTTAGAATAGAGTTTTTTCTCTTTGTAGCACCCAAACTTTAAAAAGTGGAACCGACTGCCATAATTTTATTTAAAATGTTAACAGATTTTTCTTGTTTTTAAAAATGTGTACCACAGAGTCTCAGTTTATATTGGACATTCTTTATAGGATAAAAATTTAAACGGCAAAAATTATCATGCTCAAAATTGCATGCTTCAAAGTCCATTTAGTGGAAGATAAAGTATAGTATAAAGTATAATATAAAAGGTAATTTACTATCTCATTAATAGGTTAAGCCAGTCAGTTTGAATTGGCTTCTAGGTACTTTGGCTTATATTTAAGTTCATGATATACAAGAAACAAAATAAAACAAAAACCTGAAAAGCACATCATGAGAAACTTATACCATGAGAGACATAAAAGATACAGGACAAATATAGCTGACTAAAGAAACGGCAAATTATCTCTTTTATCTAACCCCTGTTCTTGGATATAGCTCATTTAGTAGAGTGTCAGGCAGTGTAGCCTACACTATGTAAATTCTACCTTTGTCTATACATTTATATCTTTATCTCAAAACCAGAGAGTTACATTCATGTAAGTGCATACATAATGAGAAACCGCATGTAACAAATATCATTGAACATTTTCTTGGTGGTCCAGACAGCCATGGTTGTAAAGACCTAATGAATATTCTGTAGTTCAGGACTTATTTTTTGATCCTCTCTACCCTCTTTATTTACTCTCTCTCCTTGGTGAACTCAGACAAATTTTCCCTCTCTATGCTATTGGGCTTTAACTCTCTCTTTCCAGGATCAGGAAGAAAGAATTAGGGAAGTCATCCTTTGCTCTATTTTCCCCTACTACCAAGCTATCAGTTGACATTTAGTGCTGCTAATAATATACAGCCACTTCTTTATTTCTTGTGGCTGATATCACCAAGCTTATTAGAACTGAATGTAAGAAGAGGATAAATGAACTTTGCAAGGAAAAATATGAGGTTCTCGTATGTACAAAAATTGTCAATGTATGGTTTTGTTTATCTTTTTGGATTCCCAGCAGAAGTTTTTGCTTACGTTTTTTTTGTTTGTTTCAGATGGCTGGCATTCTCAGATAGTTGAGAAACTAGGATTACTGATCAAATGAAACTGATCCTCAAATTTTTGTCTTTTCTCAAATTATTAATGGTGCCTTAACTTGAAAAAATGTTTTCACTCTGACTCTGATCTTTATCACTCTGATCTGCATGAATTTTTCCCCAGTAAAACATCATTCCATGTCCCAAAAATGTTTTATATTGCCAACTTCTCTTTTAGTTCCTTGAGTTTGCTTTTACAGGAGATTTTATGTACTTTAAAGATATCTAAGTTCAATTAAATAACACATTATCTTCAAAGAAAAAGTGACCTGAAACTATGGCACCACGTTTGCAAGTGAGTAAGGAAATTGTGGACCTGCTTAATGCCTCAAGATCATTTTTTTTATTTTAAAGAAAAAACTTAATATGTTTCCACATAGATTAATTTGCTTGACATAGCAATGCTTTTTATGGGAAATTGTCAAATAGAGGAAATTTTGAAAAAAAATCAGAACTGGACTAAGTGACTTTATCAGATTAACATGAGTTCATGAAATCACTCTGCTCTTATTTTTTAAAGAAGAATAATGTAATTATATAAATTGACATATAACATTAATTTATAATTTATGGAACCCATACTAGTTTTATAAAATGAATTTAAATAAAAATACACTCAACCTGAAATTTCATTTTAAGATGCACATTAAAAATATTTATTGTATGTTCAACATCTTTAACATATCAAATTCTAGTTTTGACTTTTCTTTTAACAAACATTTATTTAATATCTCTGGGTTTTCTTATCTGGTCATGAATGGGTGAATTTGATCCCAAGATTTTTTTTTTCTTTTCTTAAAATTCTGATTCAATTTTGTAGGATAATTCCTGAGCACTGAATTTTTATTCCAATTAAGATTATTACTTAACAAAGAGGCATGCTGCCATCATGGAAACTAGCACTTGGATTTAGGACAATCTGAGAAAAACGCTATAAAATATTTGTTGTGTATTTTAATATAATCTTATCTATATTTAGAGATCACATGAAGACCAATCAAATTAGATGATCCAGAAAATAACTTAAAAAACTGAAAATCAATTAGATTGCTAAACTGCAGAACATTTTTTTGTGACAAAGTATTTTTCAGAGTTTGTGGAAGTTCAGTCATGTGTAGACAGAGACTTATCCAAGATTACTACTATTAGCTTCTGTAATGCATGTAACAAAAACTAATACTGTGTTGAGGATCAATGCATTTATTGGTCGTGCATATCTGCCCTGCTGGAGAGAAATCGGCCATCAGACCAGTGGCAAGATCACAGTTGCTGAGCAACGATTCCATCACAGATATGCTCTTTGCTTTCATTTGGTGCCAAGACAAGAAGTACATGTATTTTCATACACAATAAAACAAGCCTATCATTGAACAGAAAGACTATCAATAGCAATGGATCCCATGGTACAATGTGAAAATTACAATTATTGATCTTTAAAGAAATTTAGCAGTATCAATGTGAAAGGAGATAATATTACTGATACTGTACATTTATAAATGATTGCTCCATATGCAGAAAAGGACCCAAATTAGACTATTAAAATATTTCCTTAGAGTCTAAATTATTATTTCTTCCCTTTTTTCTTTTTAACGTAGCACTTTTTTTTTTTTTTACTATATCTTTATTGATTTCAGAGAGGAAAGGAGAGGAGAGAGAGATAGAGACAACAATGATGAGAGAGAATCATTGATTGGCTGCCTCCCACACAGCCCTTACTGGGGATTGAATCCACAGCCAATTCCATGAGGAATCTGCCCTTGACCAGAATAGAACCCAGGACCCTTCAGTCCATAAACCGACGCTCTAGCCACTGAGCCAAACTGGCTAGGGCATTTATTCCCTTTTTAATCCTGTTTCTCAGACTGAGTGCAGTGAGAAGATCTTCCATGTGGTAGTTATTGGAATGATTCAAATCATTTTTCTATTTGAAAGCACATTATGGCTTCTGTTAAACAGGAACATGAATAGTTGGGAATGCTTTGGATTAATGTCTAATTTACTCTATTTGCCTTTCTTCTTATAGCTGGACAATTACTTGCAGTCTCATAATTTTTGAATCATCACCCATGAGTCTTAGGTCTTTAACATGAGCTTTCTGAATGAGCTTGTTATTAGTTAGCAAATTTAAAGAACAAGGTGCATTGGCCAAATCTCCATATACAAACCAAGTGGAAATTAAATAATCTAATGTAACAAAGGAACAAAATGAAATTATTTCTCACAGTATCCTTTGTTTGTCTATTCTTAACCACCATCTTAGAGAAGGGTAAATTAAAAGTTGAAATGATTTATTTCAGAAACTAGGTAAATAGAGCACGCTGCTGCTTTTTCATTTCATTGTGTACCTTCACTTCTGGTATTTTTTTCCTCCCTCTGAAAGTGCTATTTCAACAAGACCATGTAAATGTCTATAATTGTGAGAGAAAATGTTAATATAACATTTACACAGTTCAACAGCTTCAAAGCTGTTTCATTGACTATGCTTAAAAGGAAACTTACACACAGAGGCTCCAAACCCACTAAATGCTAGTTTAGTGGGACATTCTGTGACAGAGCCTTCAAAACAGAAACAAAAGGGAAGGGAAATCAAACAGCCCTATCTTCCAGCCTAATTCAAGCCATTTAGAAGCTCTGTCCTTAAGCCAAGGATTACCAGTGATACTATCTACATCAGCTTTGCTGTTCAGGAAGAAATGTCCCTCTTATTAAAGAAAAAAAAAGAGAGAGAAAAAATGGGGAGGGGGAGAGGAATATAGTTTAAAGCCAGGTAATTCAGGCTTGCATAAATCTTTAATGGGTTCTGTCTTCATATGATTGGCTCTGTGTTCTTTTCTCTGCCCAGGGGAAACACTGTATGTCTTAGAGGAGAATAATAGTAACTCCATCTTGTGTGTTATATGATATCTTCAAGTAATCCCGAGGATTTTGGCTTTGTCTGCCGTAAACAAAAGGCCACCCATACATAATGTGTCTGGGCTATTCCAGACTCCTCACCTTAGCAGGTGACACCCATAAGATGGACGTGGGCGATTAAGCCCATATGTAGCTGGAGGCAGTTTTGCTCCCAAGACAACTCAGAAAATGTAAAAAACAAATGGCATATTTCTCTTCTTAGAAGAACAAAGTGCAACCAGCACTCTGCGGTTGTGTCAATTTTCTGGGCTTTTCTCAGTGGTAAGAATGAAGTGCCAAATATTATGCTTTGCCTCTGTGAGCTGATAAAGAAAATGCCATGATGTACATTCATTTGTTAAAAAATTATGGATAATTCCAAGGTTTCTCTGTCAAACACAAAAACAGAAGAGAAATTAAGGAATAAAAGCATCTAGCCTTTACATGTAAAGATTTTTCAATGAAAATTAATAAAATTTACATAAAATGTGTATTTTGTCTATCACCATTCAACATGTCACAATATATTCCTAAGCATGGGTAATACCTTTTCATTTTTCTGAGTTAGTTTCTGAACTACATTTCTTGTTGGATTGATTAATTGACTGGCAAGCTAACTGATGGATTGATTCACTCAACAAATGTGCACCTATTACTTATAAGAGACTTTCTTCCACAAGGACAATGTAAGAGAGTTGGGCTTTTAGATATACTTCCTATGCAAGCTTTTGTGGTTTTAAAATGTACCAAAAAAAGAAGGGGAAAGTCTAAGATGATTGAATATAATGAATTATTTAAAATGCTAGACCTATAGCAAAACTTCTTTTGAATGTAAGGCCAAAAATGCATGATTTCTGTTCTTCAATAAAACCACAATTGTCTCTAGGTTAAATTTAGTTTTATGCATGAGTGTATGTTTATTTTTATTTCAAATTCCCGGGAAAAGTTTCTGTGTGAGGTAGAAAAGGATATGCTTTATCAAATACCAATTCTTGGTGAAGAAGTATACTATCATTTTGAGTCTATGCAGCGAATTGATGTATTTTAACAAAAATATCATACTCATCAAAAAACATAATAATTCTAATATTGAAAATTTGCTGCAATCTGTAATATGTGGTGGAAAGTATATTAAATAAAAGGGCAAGTAGTTGGTAAAAGAGAAAAAGGATCTACAGAGATACTATTAATATTATTTTAACATGGATTTGAAGCATCCATTTTACACTATATTTCTAAGCATGGGTAATAGCTTTACACCATGCTTTCTTAGTTACCATAATTATATTGATAATTATATTGATGATGCTTTCTTAGATTACACATCATGAGCTAACAAAAGGGAGGGTCAATTCAACAGATCAAGTTGTTGCTTGATCTTGCTCAATCTCTCACATGTATATTTCACAAAAATAAATTTTTAAATATCCATAAAGGGGAAGGGAGATCAATATGACCCAATCATATTACAATTCCATGGCTAACATGTTAATATCTTTTATATTACCCATAATTAGATGTGAAAATGTATAGAAACTCTAGCATGACAATAAAATGGATTCATATCTTGTCTTTAGTGTCTTCAAGATGTGCTTTCCAAAGTGAAGACATAATAATTTCTTAATTGATCAAAATTTCCTTCTTTATAACATACTAGAGGCCCAGTGCACAGATTTGTGCACTGGTGGGGTCCCTTGGCATGACCTGCAGGGTCAGGCTGAAACCAGCTCTCTGACATCCCCCAGGGGTCCCAAATTGTGAGGCCCCCTCCTGTAGGCTCATCCCTCAGGGCTTGGACACCCACTGGCTCCCTCCTCCCTTCTCTCTGGGTCCAGGGTGCAGGTAAAGCATATTTAGGGCCAACAGTGCCCCAGCAGCAACTTAATCCACAGTCAATTCCATGAGGAATCAGGCTCCCTCATCTACTGGTCAGAGTGTCTTCCCTCTGGTGGTAATTGTGCGTCATTGCTACTGGGTGAATGGTTGAATGGTCGCTTAGACTTTTATATAAATAACTAGGGGCCCGGTGCATGAAATTCATGCACTGGGTGTGGTGCGGGGGCGGGGAGTGTCCCTCAGCCCAGCCTGCCCCCTCTCACATACTGGGAGCCCTCAGGCGTTGACCCCCATCACCCTCCAATCGCAGGATCGGCCCCTTGCCCAGGCCTGACACCTCTGGCCTAGGTGTCCGGCCTGGGCAGCGGGGACCCACAGCTGCAGCTGCCCCGCAATCGTGGGCTTCTCTTTAGGCCCAGGCAAGGGGCCCCTAGCTCCTGGGACTGCCAGCTTCGACCGTGCCCAGCTCCCATCGCTGGCTCCACCCCTACTTCCTGCTATCACTGGCCAGGGCGGAAAAGGCACCTGATTCTCCCCCCCTGGGTTTCCGATCACTGTCAGTGGCAGGGGCCTTCTTCCTGCTTTCCCTTTCGCCTCCCTGCATTGTGCCTACATATGCAAATTAACCGCCATCTTGTTGGCAGTTAACTGCCAATCTTAGTTGGCAGTTAATTTGCATATAGCCCTGATTAGCCAATGAAAAGGGTATCATCGTATGCCAATTACCATTTTTCTCTTTTATTAGTGTAGATATTATATAGATAATATTAATTTATATAGATAATATTAATTCAGATTTGCATATTTTATATGATACATAAGTATGGCAAGTGAGTGTTTTGGTTTAAGTATAATCTTATTTATATTAGTGATTAAAAACAGAAAAAATCATGCTGAAAGTATATTTATAAATTACCCGTGTATGAAGGGGCATCCATTTTAAACTAAGTGACATAATCTTATATCCTATCTAATAAAGAGGGAATATGTTAATTGACCCTCATGCAGTCGCAAAGATGGCGGTGCCCACAGCCAATAAGGAGGGAATATGCTAATTGACTGCCTCGCCCTCAAAGTGGTGGCAGCCACAGCCAATAAGGAGGGAACATGCTAATTGACTGCCCTTCCCTCAAAATGGTGGTGCCCATAGCCACAAGATGGTGGCACCCAGTCCCTTCAGCCCAGCCAGGGCAGCAGGCAAGCAGCAACTCCGCGGGCCTACCTCCGGAGACCCCCAGTCCCCTCTGCCACCCAGGGTTGGCCTGAGGTGCAGGCAAGTCTCGGATGTTGGTTGCCCAGCAGCCCAGGGCCACCCGAGGCTCAGGTAACCAGGGCTGGCCAGGCTTGTGCTGCTGGCAGTGGCAGCAGCAGAGGTGTGATGGGTGTTGCCTTCCCCTGATTGCTGGGTCACTTCCCTGAGGGATCCCGGACTGTGAGAGGGGCCAGGCCAGACTGAAGGACGACCCCCCACTCCAGTGCATGAAATTTTTATGCAATGGGCCTCTAACATAAGCTATATTAAACAATTCTATGATTATACAATCATAGGCAAAAAATATAAATGAATTCAAAGATGATTTTTAGAATGCTATGAATGAGGGTGTCTAGGAGAACATGGATCCTGCTGAAATTTTAAGTTAGGCATCAGGCCATACCTATGCCTTCAAAAAAATATCTTTAAGAGTTATGTTTCTTAATAAGAAACTGGTATATTCCCTTTAGATGTGACCTCATATGCCAAATCTTATCTTCTTAGCCAAAAGTCATTCAGAGTGAATACTGAAGGTAATTCATCTTAATTAAGCAAAGTAAAATAAGTTTGAATAAAATAGCTTACTGTATTAAAATATTAATAAAATCAGCTAATCAGATAATATTTATGACATTGTTTTTTAACATGTTATTGATCAGTTAAAGAAGTCAAGACCTACTTATAGTAATTCGAAGAATCTAAGTGTACTCTACACATTTTTCTACTGTGATATTCTTACACATGTAGATCTACATGGTCAAATCCCATATTTTATATCTATGAACGTGGAGGCCATGACAGTTTAGGAGGTGGACTTGCCAAAATATCACATAGGCAGTTTTTATGCAACTTCTCTCCATTTTTATCCAACTTCTCTTCTAGCCTTGCACTTGGAATTACTCAAAACTTCTGATTTTTCATCTACTTGATACTCTCATATATTTGAAAACACTATCCTGTTTTTTTTATTAATTTTTTTGTTCTCCAAAATAAACCATTTAGTTTTCTTCATAATTTCTGATATAAAATCCTTTTAGGTACTGCTAATTTTGGAAAGTTTGATTTTTCAATGTATTACAAATGCTCTCCCCACTAACCCTGGACTCCATATGTGGTCTGACCAGTGCAAGATACAGGGTAAATGATTTCAACTTATTGCTTGTCTCTCTGCTTCTGTTAATCAAATTAGTTTTTTTGCAGCCACATTACATTATTGACTTACATTGAACTATTCAACTTACCATCGTAAAGCCTTCCAGGTCTTTTTCAAATGAGTCACTGCTGAATACAAAGGACTGCAAAGGTAAAGATGCCTTCTTCTCTTTTATTTAATCAACTCTTACTTAATCCTACATCTAGTTGAGCATCAAGATCTATTCATTTGATCTCTTCAGTGACTCCAGTCTTTGTTTTATGTCTTTCAACATCTCCTGTTCAGAGATTCTTCTAGAAGCCAATGAAGGTTGTCTGCCCCAGACATCCTCCAGCCCACTCCTTCATGAGACTGCACTAATCTCAAAATCACAGATACAATCTTACCATTCTCTTTAAAAGAAAGTTCAAGCCCTAGCTGGTTTGGCTCAGCAGATAGAGTGTCGGCCTGCCAACTGATGGGCCCCAGGTCAAGGGCACATGCCTGGGTTGTGGGCTTAATCCCCAGTAGGGGGCATGCAGAAGGCAGCCAATCCATGATTCATTCTCATCATTGATGTTTCTCTCTCTCTCTACCTCTCCTTTCCTCTCTGAAGTTAATAAAAAAAATATTTAAAAAAAATGTCTTCTGAGCAGTTGCCAATTTGGGTCTGTGGATAGAGTGTCAGCCCTTGGACTCAAGGGTCCCGGGCTCAGTCTTCTCTCATCATTGATGTTTCTTTCTCTCTCTCCCTCTCCCTTTCTCTCTCTGCAATCAATAAAAAAAAAAAAAAATTAAAAAGAAAGAAACGACCGTGCCGGCATGGATCATCCCATGAACCAGGAGGTCATGTTTTGATTCACAGTCAGGGCACATGCCCAGGTTGCTGGGTCAATCCCCAGTAGGGGGCGTACAGGAGGAAACCAATCAATAATTCTCTCTCATCATTGATGTTTCTATTTCTCTCTCTCCCTCCCCTTTCCTCTCTGAAATTAATAAAAATATGTTTTTTTAAAAAAAGACATTTCAATATTTCAAAATGTTAAAAATAGAATGACCATATGATCCAACAATTCCACTTCTGGTTATATAGCCAAAGAACTAAAATCAGGGACTCAGATTTTTCTACATCCATGTTCATAGCGACATTATTCACTATAGCCAAAAGGTGGAAGCCCCCAGTGCACATCAACAATTAAATTAATAAGCAAAGTATGCTATAGACATAAAATGGAATATTATTCAACTTATAAAGGAAGGACCTCTTGACACAAGCTGAAACATGGATGAACCTTGAAGACATTAAGTTAAGTGAATAAGCCAGTCACAAAAGACAAATTCTGTATAACAATATGAATATGAGGTATCAGCAATAGTCAAATTTTTAGAAACCAAAAAGTAGAATGATAATTGTTCGGGGCTGGAGGAAGAGAGGAATGGAGAGTTATTGTTCAGTGGTTTGGTGTTTTATGCCCCCCTCTTCCCTACCCCAATTGTAGCCTCTTCTCCTTTTCCCAAAGTGCCCACTATTCTGCATTCTATTGTATTTATTGTGATTAGAAATACTTCCAAGTATTCAGTCCTAAACATAATAACATATTCTTGCCCATTTTAACCTTCTATGTCTTTTAAGTGTCCTTTAACCTATAGATTTCTATTCCACCTTTTCATTTTCCTTATATCTGTTGAAGAGTCTAAGTTATTTAACATATAGAGGTTCCAAAAGTCTAGACTTCCTAAATTTTCACTCATGGTGAAATTCCATATTATATTTTATCTGTCTTTATTCCCCCCCCCCCAAAAAAAATAGCATAGCAGCTTCATGCAGAGGCAAAATCAGACATGTGTTAGATTCTTATGGCAAAATCATGGGTGGTGCCATGTTTTTTCATGAGGAAGCATATACTATCTATTTATTTGGTCCTTTTATTAAAGCTAATATTGGCTGATGCTCAATACCTACTTTATCAATTTATTAGAAATTGTAAAATGGCATTTTCTAATTCTATCACTTTGCTTCATTTTATTAATCAGAACGATTTTATAAGGAGATGCTTCCCCTCACCTACTATTTGGTTGACCAGTGTTAGAATTCACATATGAAAAATAAATATAGGAGAAGTGCTTGTTCTTTTAAAAAAGTTTACGCTGTTTTAAAGATAATTCCTTGCCTGTTATTCTCTGGAGGTGACACATTTTTTTAAAATATATTTTATGTGTTTTACTCTATTGTAAACCTGCTCTCATATCGAATTCAGAGTATTCCATATTTGCCAATGAGATCCTCTTCCAGTTGGCTCTTGAATCCATTTGACAAGAATTTAGTAGACTTTGACACTTGCCTTGCAATCTGATATGCCAAACACTGCACACTTGTCTTGTATATTTTGTGTTCCAAAGGTATAAGCAATCATTTCTCTAAAAAGTTCTGGTTTATTTGAGTGAGTCATATTTAGAGATACAGTCTGAGTACTGAATGCTGATTATTACTGAATTTCCCCATTTCTAGGTCTCTTCAGTGGACAAAAATAGTAAATGTATATTTATATATAGTGCTGTGTTTAAGAATAAATATCTTCTGAGTTATATTTCAAATTCAGGGCTACAGAGATTTTACTTAAAATATTATTTCCTTTTGTCCACACCAAGAATCTTAGGTTTGCTATAACTCAACTATCCCATAATTATTTATACATACAATAATTCTAGAATAATGATGTTAGTACCAGCAGCATAGTGATAATTACTTAAAGAGTTAAAATTTTCACATATGCTATTTCTTTTCTCTCTTATTATTTTTGTGAATTTGTTTTCAATCAACATTGCCAGATCACATAACCATTACATTCTAAAATTCCCGTCATTTATCTCCCATTTAATTTTAATTATACTGTATATGTCACTACACAGTTAAGGTTCACCATCTGTTATTAGCTCTATGGCTCTCTGGACATTTTGTATATCTGAAACATGTTCTTTAGTAGAATCCTTAAAATAACTTATGAGAACAATATTCCCTGAGTTATTGCATATTGATAATAGTTTGTCTTAGCCCTCTGAAGGTCAATTTTGATGGATATAAAATATTTAACTCACATTAACTCTTAAATATGTTACCTCTTTTCTTCTGGCATAAAACACTGCTGTCAAAATGTTTCATAATGCTCTACATAATATGTCATTAGGGGAATGCAAATGAAACAAAATTAACTACCTATTAGAATGACCAAAAATTCAGAACACTGACAACACCAAATGCTGGTGAATACGTGGGCAGGACCTCATAGTCACTGCTGGAGGGAATGCAAAACAACATAGCCAGTTTGGAACACAATTCGACAGTTTCTTACTGAAACTGGAAATACTGTTACCATGTGATCCAAATTTGCACTCCTTTGTATTTATCCACTGTTCTAAAAGTATATTTCCCACACATAGATATGCAATTCTCCTGCATCTGTCTGACCCAAAGTAATATAGAAATACTAGAGTCATGGCACAGGAAATTCATGCATGGGAGAGGGGTCCCTCAGCCTGGCCTGCACCCTCTCCAATCTGTGACCCCTTGGAGGATGTCCTGTGTGCAACAATCAACAGAAAAACAGTATGCAAAGCAGTTTGGGTTTCTCATATGTCATATATATATATATATGTATATATATATATATATACATACATTTTGTACTTTGATAATAAGTGCATTATATAATGTTCTAGCAATTTTTTAGTGAATGAAAATTTATTTGCATTGTGATTATCATCTTGGAAAACTAATGCTTGTTTGAATTTACAAATTCCTTTTGTAATCCTTCCTCTTGATTTTTATTGCCTTTATAATTGAGTCATTTGACTTTATTTAGTTACTTTATTAACCAAATAAACCATATTTAAAGGACCTAGAATTCTTTACATACTAACAATACCTTCTGCCGTGAGTGCTTCAATCTGTGACCTGACCAGTGATCTTGAAAGTATAAGGGATCAAAAAGAGAGCACCCTTGATTAGAACAATCATTTAATCAACAAGTATTAAGAGCTGTGAGGGAGATAAAAAAAACCACAGAAGATAATTGTCTCTGCTATCAAAGAGCTTACAATCTTGTTAGAAATGTAATACGTGCAAGAGGCAATTAGAGAGTAAGACAGTATATAATGAAGTGCTTAATTGGGGTGGAGGTGCAGCATCAGCTTCGTTTGCTGTGAACGAAACAGTTAGACAAGATGGACTATAAGATCCCTTCCAGGGGTGCCATCTCTATAAAAGTAGAATGAATGGATATTGATGAAGGTAAGGTCTAAAGAACTGATTTACGTCTTTGTCAACTCTGTTTTTTTCCTCCAGCTCATTCCCATCTCACTCTGAATATCGAGAAAATCTTATCTTTATAAGGTCATACTAGGAAGTATAAAATAATTTAATTGATTACACTTCGTGATTATAAATACAAACTCTCTATGGGAAACAAATATGCCATCAACTAAACTGGAATAATATGCAACTAAAAAAAATCCCAATGTCTAAAATTCTTTAATGTTCTTATTTTGTTGATAGTAGACTTTCTAAAATACTAATAATAATGTCTGATTAGGTTTGAATCTTATTAATTGGAAAACGAGAGGCGCCCTACCTAGTTTGGCTCAGTGAATAGAGTGTCGGACTCTGGACCAAGGGGTCCCAGGTTTGATTCCAGTCAAGGGCACATGCCCAGGGTTGCGGGCTCGATCCCCAGTGGGGGGCGTGCAAGTGACAGCCAATTAATGGTTGTTTCTCATCATTGATGTTTCTCTCTCTCTCTCTCCCACCCTCTCTCTCTCTCTCCCTCTCCCTTCTTCTCTGAAATCAATAAAAATATATTTTTAAAAAAAAAAAAAAAGCAACGAGAGGCTGCTTATCTGTGTTATGCAGACATAAAACACTAAAATTATTCATTTGAGACAGCCTGGGAAGAAGTGCGTGGTGAAGGCAAAGCATTGGCACACCACACTCTGCTTAAATTCAGCATTGTGGAAATAAAGGGGAATTAAACATTTTCCAGGGGAGCTGGTTCTAAATATTTGGGTGAGTTTTAAGAGATAAATTAAAATTCAGGATTGTAAATTCTCATGTGGAGATGATATCGGAAGACCATTATCACCCATGGATGTAAAAAGAATCTTTATCCTCTCTAGTTGAAATTGCCTAAACATCTTGTCACGTCTCACTGTGAGTTGCTAAATTACAATATAGATTATATTCTGAACCTTTTTAAGATTCTTGTACATTTTAGAGCACTTATTGGGAAATAGTGTGCCCCCCAAAATTGGAAGAGGGGGATTCAAATAAGCCTGAGTCGCTCATACAGCAACCCATACTACAAGGCTGACCAGGCTTTCTTTGAATATCTTATAAATACTTCACTTAATAACGAACGGCAATTTTTCTGAAATTTCTTTCAAAGCCTCCAATCCCAGTTATCTAATTGTGACTAAATCTGTTATAGAAAGTAGTTGTTTTTTGGATGGTGGGCACACAATGCGATATATAGCTGATGTATATTATAGGATTGTACACTCGGAACCTATATAATCTTATGAACCAATGTCATTCCAATACATTTAATTAATTATTTTTTAAAAGTAGTACGTGTGGGGCAGAAGCAGAGGATCAATTCTCAAAGTCCCCCTTCTATTCCTAGATTATCACTTTCGTTTTAAAGCTCTAAGCTCAGATCTGCATGTAGTCTCAGGTCATTAATTGCCATTCCCTCTGCTCAGCAGTGGATTAGTGAGCCATGTGTTAACTCTATTGTCAGTCAACAGCTTCCAGAAGTTTTCTCTTTATTGAAGAACATCAACCCAATTTCTGGCACCAGGCATGTAACCGTTTATCTAGCAAATGAAGTTTTTCTTTCCCAAGAAGCAGACAATTCCAGAAGCAATGTGTTGTCACCTGTCAGTGACAGTAGTATACCACTACTACAGTGCTTCAGTATGTCATTTTTCTGATTCTCTGTTATAATTTACTGGTCCTAACGCCATCACAGAAGGTATCATGTTGGCCCTGTCTATGAAAATCTATGTGCTATTAGGAGATGGTGGGCAGGAAATGATTATGATCTATGTGTCTAAGGAAGACAGATGCATGTAAGAGGAAGAGAATTGCATGCCACAAAAATTCCATGAAGCTGTGGAGACCAAGAGTGTGCAGCATGTCAGGTAATCTCAAATGTTAAAGAACAGTTGCAACAGCATGGATGCAACTGGAGAGCATTATGGTAAGTGAAATAAGCCAGGAAGTGAAAGAAAAATACCACATGATCTCACTCATTTATGGGTAATAAAGAACATAACCTGATGAACAAAAAGATAGATACAGAGGCAGAGAAGCATTGAACAGACTGTCAAACTACAGTGGGAAGGCTGGGGAGTGTTGGGGGAGGGAGGGTAGGTAAGAGATCAACCGAAGGACTTGTATGCATGCATATAAGCATAACCAATGGACACAAGACACTGGGGGGGTGTGTTGAGGGCATGTGCTGGGGGGTAGGGGAGGCCGGGGGAAGGTCAGTGGGGGAAAAAGGAGACATATGTACTACTATCTGTAATACCTTAAACAATAAAATAAAATTTTTAAAAAAGAACAGTTACAAGACTATCATTCAGAAAATGGAATAATGCTTGGTGGGCTTCTTTTGATTCAGAGGCAATTTAAACCATACTTGTGGGTATTTTTATAACATGTACTGAGTATCCCTTGTGGCTGCAAACTTTGAGTGGTCACAGAGAAAAAGCCGACTTTTAGCTAGTCTAGGCTGCAGCCTGCTCTGGGCTCAGCAGATATAATGGTGCTTGGAGATTAGAAAAATGTAAGAAGACTGGCAATGTCTGATAGCAGAAGCTCAGGCCTCTTAGATTTTAGAGAAGAAAGCTTTCTGTGCTAATAATTGTTCTGTTGGCCTGCTACTGGATTATATTGAATATGAGGTACCAAGTGACCATATGTTCTGGGCTACCTATCTTTAACCAGGTGTTTTTATCCCAAAGCCACGGAGTTAGAAGGAGGCAGCAGTAGCCCATTGTCAAGTTGACATTGTTGTACAAGATCATCAGCCTTGAGTACCTTTTAAAATCACAAATAAACCTTGGCCAGTGTGGCTCAGTAGGCTGAGCACCATCCTGTGCACTGAAAGGTCATGGGTTCAATTCCCAATCAGGGCACATACTCAAGTTGATGGTTCGATTCGTGGTCTGGGTGCATGCAGGGGGCAACCCTCTCCCTTCCTCTCTCTCTAAAAATCAATTTTAAAAAATCTTTAAAAAATAGTATTTAAAAAAATAATAAAAGCATATTTTTTAAAATCACAAATAAATTGTTCGAGGTGTCCTAGACTACACTGCACCTCTTTTTGTTGCATGCCATCCTCCCCTTCACTTGTATCTATAGCCTCATAGAGAGTCTCCATAAAACCAGTCTACTAGCTTTCAGGTCCTCCAGCCAGCAATGGATCATTCCAGCACTGCAGCTGTATTCAGAAATGGGCTTAAGGGGAAAATCTTTCCATCAGGCAGAACATTTACCATTAGTTTCCTGAAGGAAACATGGGCAGAGCAGAGACTATTTACAGGACAATATTTTGGCCAGGTGGTCAGGTGGAAGATTAGTGAAAGGAAAAGTCTGAAGATTTTCTTAATGAGATTACTGACATATAGCACAGGCAGGGAAGAGATTGTCTTCACCACAGGGATCCTTTGAGGTACTGGCTAGGATTAATGCGCCCACGCATACTGCGCATTAATTCATGCAGGCAGATTCTTCAGAAATGAAATTATGTGGTATTCTGCTATGTACAGGACAGTGACCAGCTGGGTGTTATGGCTAAGAACAAAGGGGACAGGGACTGGGTATTAGAGAAACAGAATTACCATATTCCAACTCTGAATTCTCTGTCACCTATAGAAGTTTCTTTACTTCTGCATGTGTGGGAGGGTGAGATACAGGTGTAGAAAGGTAAGTCCCAGTAAGGAAGCAGCCAACAGCTCCATCACAGTCCCTGTGATCCAATATTCCTATATCAGGGTGACTGACATCACCACTGAAGCCCTGAAAAATCATAGTCAGGGACATGACACAAACCCTCTCCATTGATATTTAAGGCAGAGTAGACATCCACTACCAAATGGTTCCTAACACAATGGGACTAGAATATATTTGGCTCACATAGTTGGACCCAGTGGATCTAACTTTCAGTACAAGTTCACTCCAGTCAGTTCATTAATTTCACCAGACCCCACATTTTATGTGGTTGAATGTTTTTAGTTCCACTTATTTCCTCCTCTTTCCCCATCCCTTCTATATATTGTATGAATATGGTTAAGTTTAATATTTAGTACATAGATTATAAGACAAAAAGGCAGAACTTAAACTCCACTAGGAGAATAATGGAGTGCTCAGAGGTAAATTCAGTAACAGGTAGAACTTTGTGTCCATTCTTGCAGAGGGAGTGGGGCATTTTTATTTTGATTCATCATAGTTGCATGGTAGGTGGGAGAATGCTAGTCTCCTTGTTGTTAATAAGCTTACATACAATAAGAAGTGTATACATGGATGTTAAGATGTAAAGGGATAGGCTGTTCACCTCTCTTGTAATGCTGTCTTGTATTGAAGAGGCTAAAAAAACAAAACCCCATATTTTCAAGTCTCCTTCTGTGGTAGGTCCTGGAAGTGACTAGATTCTGCCAATCTAAGGCTATCACTTGAGACTGAAAGCCAAAGTGAGGTAGAGGTCATGCTTCTGAAATATCAATTATCTCTAATGACAAGCAGCATCAGGAAGGCATTTGAATTCTCTTTTCAATATTAGTCTTGTCAACTTGGTGCATATTGAAAAGTAGGCTCCAGGAAATCCACTGGCTGGAGTAAATTATCTTAGGCATGGCATGGTTCTTGAGCAGTAGAAATAGCAGTTCATTTATTCAATTCATTGAAAAAGATATCCATTGAGCACCTCTCACATGCCAAACAATCATCCTGATTCATACATGAGATGTATCAGTGAGCAGAGCACACCATGCCCCCTGCCCTTGTGGGGCTTACATGCCAACAGTGGTCCCTGGTCTCGTGGCTGATGCATCATATTCTTAATAGGGAGTGTGATCATGCTTTCTTGGGCAGGAAGTTCCTGGTTTTAGAAAAAAATAGCCATTCCTTTGTGGCCAGGCTCCATAGTCTGACTTTAGGAGCCATTTCTAAGAGCCCAACTAAATGTCTTCAATCTTACGAGAGATTTGTAAGTTAAATAACATCCTATTTTAAATTCCTTCTTGCTTTAACTATTTGGAGAGAATTATGCTCCCATTGAAGGGATGCTGACCAATAGCACCGTATTCTTGGAGAATTCATTCATTCTCACCTTTGCTGCCTTGAAAGCCCCACACATTCTTTAATATCTATCCAGCTGAAATGTCACCTCTGACTCTCTGACAATTTTCTGTGTCCCATGCAATAAGTTGATGCCTCTTCTAGACTTCCATAGCAATATATACATGCTTCTTTAATAGGGCTCATCAAGCTATGTGACTTGATTGCTTCTCCTGTTAGCCACAAGACACACAAGACAGGGACTTGGTCCTATTTACCTTTGTACCTCGGACTTCTGACAGTGCTTGGCAAATCATTGTCACTCACGTTTCATTTGCTCACATATTAATAAACTAAAAAACACATTTTCTTATTATAAAACTAGAGGCCCAGTGCATAAAATTCGTGCACAGGTAGGGTTTCTAGGCCTGGCCAGCGATCAGGGATGATGGGGGCCTTCCTTCTCCTGGCTGCCAGTTGCTGACTGGGGCCTTCCTTCATTCTTTACTGCCCCCTGGTGGTCACCACATGTCATAGCGAGTGGTCAAACTCCCGGTTGGTCAAACTCCCAAGGGGACAATTTGCATATTAACCTTTTATTATATAGGATGTTTTAGTTTCATGCATACCCTTCTTTGCCATATAGACTTATTTGTACCATTTTAAACATATATGGAATTTTCATTGAATTTTAGGTTTAGGAATGACATCATAAATTAAGTAGTCCAAATTCCTTTTTCAGGTCAGGAATTTCAGGTCAGAATGATCTGGCTTCTTGTACCATGTTCAGTGTTCTTTTATTTTATTTTACAGTTAGTAATAATAGATTAGCTTGATCTTGATCTAGTTAGTAATTTCAGTGAAAACATAAGTATTGTCCTTGAAGCTCCTCAGGTCTTCTCATGCTTAGCAGGTGACAGGATAATTGACAACCCAAGAGCTTCTGGTACTTTCCTTAAAAGTGCATTTATGAGACTTGTAATGCTCTCCATTTATAGCAAGTGCTCTTGTCAATAATGGGCTCATGGACACTAGATAAACTGTCAAATATTTGATTCTGATTTCATAAATTGTGTGTCACTGTTTTCTGCATGATAGTTTTCCACTGTAAGTTGCAGAAATTATTCTAAAATTTGAATACATGTGCTTTTATTCACGAAATTGGAGTGCAAACTAGTTGGATCATCAACAATGAGCATATTTACTTTCAGCACATTTTATTTATTTAGCTATTTGATTGGAAGCATGTCATTCTATCTCTGCCCAGAGACTGTGAACTCCATGAGAGCAGGCCTCATGTCTTCATGTTAGCTTCACTTCCTAACAGGGTGCTTGGCATAGATGGTGTATTTTACGTTTGTTCATGAAGCTTCTTGGACAGAAATATGCCATCTTCAAGATAACAAACTAAATGAAGTAAAACCAATTTATTTTATCCCCTTAAACTAAGAGTTTTGTTTATAGAAATTGATAGGTGCTTCCCTACTATTTCATTAATTGTCCATTTAACTTTAATAATTCCTAGAGTCCTTTACAATCTTTGAGGACAAGGGACATTTTCCCCCTCTATATTAATTATTTGAAAATTGCTCAGTTCTCTACCCAAAATTGCTTCACATGGCATGGAGTATATAGAGTACAGGCATATTAACACTTTGAAATGACCCCAATTAACAAACTTGACAATTGCTTCAGCAAATATAGTCAAGAGTAGGAAAGGTTCAGTTTTAAGTGGTACTTCTAAGAAGTGTGAACTCATGATGAAAAACATACTCACATAATCACTTATGAACAAACCATCTTGAGAATTAGGCCTACACAAGTTAGAAATAAAACACTGTGTTTTTTACAAAACACGCACATGTGAACTCAAAGGAGTGTAATATGACTCTGTTCCATGTTGACAGTTGTGGTTGATGAGCTGGTAACCAATGGCTGTGAATGAAGACCAGTACCTATGAAGTACATTTGTTCAGGTTCAGCTTCAAATGAAGCTCAGTGACTATGATTCCTACATGCTTTAGAAAAGAGTGAGCCATAAGGACTTTTCTGGATCTACATTCAAAGACACTGAAAACTGAAGTGTCAAAATGAAATTCAGGAATCAAATTTAGGACTGGGGTATGCAGCTCACTCAATATTCTTGTATTTCTCAAGTGAGTTAACACTGGATAATAGGCCATTTGGGGGTTAATTTTTATATCTTAGGAAATAATGCAACTTTTTACATCTCAGACTAGCAAAAACTAAAAGACAAGAATCTTTTCTCTTCACAAAAAGTTCAACTTGATTACAAATATGTGGTGACATAAATCAGGGCCTCCTTATCCCTTAATACTCATATTGGTGGAATAAATATTATGAGCAATTAGTGTGTTAACTTCATTCATTAATGCAGAGAATATTCACAATTTTCCGCCTTGAAAGAGACTGATTCCATCATCACTTTAATAGAACTCTGCTGGAAATCAAACACAATTTTTATTCTAGGGAATGATCACTGTGTCTTGTTTAATTCTCCCCTAACAAATGTCAGCACTAATGTATTACAGATTATTCAGTCAATTTGATGGTTCCAGGTGAAAGAAAGGAACACAAATCTCTTCTTTTAGTGTAAAAAGGGTCAGCTGGATGACTTCCCCTGCAGGATCTGAGATGAGGCTTGACATGAATCAATCAAGAAGGCTCAATTTTACAGTTATAGTGCCTAATGCCTAAACATGAGCGTACGGGAGGAAATTAGCACCCGATTATGAGCATACATGATCTTCCCCTGGAAGACAATAATATTGGCATTAAGCTTCTCAAGAGGGAAGATGCTTCTGGTTTTTAATATGACTTAAATTATGTCAGGAAAAACACTGGAACATCACACAAAAGCCACAGTCAGTGTCTATTGCTATCTCATAAAGCTGGAGATCTTTACAACAATATTGACACAGGAGCAGGCAAGCAAATGTCAGCCAATATAACATATGAAATACTTAACGTAACCAATTTTCACCTGTCAATCAGCAGGGAATAATGACTGATGCAAGGAATCAATACGCCACAATTGAATTCCAGCTCACAAACTTGTTTTGTTCTGTGCTATAAAAGACTGTCAAATGTCACACCCCAAGAGATGCAACAGGATTCCAAAGATTTATTTATTTCAAGCTCTGAAGTCTATTAGCAATAGTGCTCCTTTGCTATTGGAAATAGAGCTTCAATGACATTAAATTTTCAGAAATGACAACGAGCTTTTCTGACAAATTAATGACAGGACTTCCTTGGTCACATATTTATTTATTTTTTGCCAACATGAAGTGTAATGGTACTCAACCGATTCTCAGGATTTCAGAAAGCAAATATTTGACATAATTTGTCAAGTAAACTGCTATAGAGGCAACTATTAAACAAAGTTATTTACCTATACAAGGTAAATAAATGAAAATTGTATGTGACAAACCCTGAGCTTATGTTAAATCCAAACCTTAACATTATTCAAATTCTTGATAGCAAATTAAATCTATAAAGCTTTATATTCTTCAAATGATACTAAATTCTACTTCTCTAATGCATGATGAACGTTAAGAAAAAATAATAAATGTGTGTAAAAGAGTCTGTTATCCAAAACACAAGTAACTATTTTTTTAATTCCATACCAGCAATTTTAGAGTTCTCTAAACCTATTTTTAAAAGTAATTTTTAGTATTAATCAAGCTTTTTTGAAATGTAACTTTGATGAAATGTAGTAAATAGAGAGATGCTTTCTATAAATGGGGAGGAAAAAAACACAGAAAATTGCTCTCTACCTTTCTCTAGATAGTCCCACAGGTAAATATTTTTAATCCCTATTATTTTATAATTTTCTTAATATTTTTCCAAATTAATGAGGAAACTACAAAGTGTTAGTTTTGTGAAAGAAAGACAAGTAGATCAATAGTGCTTCCCAGGAAGTATTTTTTTTCCCTCTTTGGGTCAACAAAAATGCAAGTCACATGCTCTTCTAAGCCAATTGAAGTGACAAGCCAGTTATCCCTCAATATTTAGTTACATGTGGCGGAAATGTAGTTTTCCACCACTACCAGTAGCTGTATGGATGGGGCAAAGTCAAAGCCTGATACTCTTCGGGCAGGAGCAATCAGAGGCATACATTAAAGGGGCACAATTATCACTTGCCTGTAGTCCTTTTCTAGGCTCTTTTTACCCAGAATGCCAATATGGTGGGGCCATTTATTGGCAGAACTTGGCACTACCAGGGCTAATGTCTAGGGTAGATTGTATCATCCCATGACAACTCTCATTATAAAATTGATCTGAGTTAGTATTAAATGTTTAAAGGGAAATTTTTTCAGATGTATTTGGCATAAAAAAGATAAAACCCAAATAAAGCATGGTGAGAGTATAGTGTTTCTTTATGAGCAGGACCGTAAAACGTCTACATTGTTTATAAATGGGAATAAAATACTGTTCAGGCACAGTCACTCATGTGGTTGAGTGGGCTGATTAAACCCGGAGAGAACATCTTGGGAAGAACTGTGGTACCCTTCATTTGTTCTTCACTGAAAATGATAACATCGAACTGTAAAAATTGAGATTGAAAAGCCACTAGTGTGCTGTCTAATTTCAGCTGCAGAAGCTGCTGTGCTCTCTTGGTGACTTTGTGAGGGAATAAGATTATAGGTCACAAGAGCTTCTTTATTTCCCACCTGTAGCTTCTAACAACATTTTATTAAGGATTTTCCCATCTTCTTTCTCTGACCTATAGGGGTTGAAATCCTAACAACAGTTACAGGACCTTGACCAAAATGGTCTTAACATAGATTAGTGATTCTGAAATGAAATATCATTTTATCAGAGCTCTATTTATGGATGGTTACTAATATTTTACAGTGCTATTAAGACAAACATGATATATCATTATGTAAATAGAAAGGAGCCCTTAAAGTCACACCAAGCCATGGTTATTTGAAGGTTTAATGTTAATTTGTAAAACCAACATGTAGGAGAGCAGTCCATAAATACCTTCTTGACATGTGGTTGCTTCCTGGCTTGTTTAGATATGTGTGTGTGTGTGTGTGTGTGTGTGTGTGTGTGTGTGTTTAATTGCTCACTCACTGACTAGATCTCCGAAATAAAAACTGAGGGAAGGTGGGAGGGATAATTTTAAGTGCCTATACGCTCTTATGGGAGGGTAGAAATTCTTCTTTTTAAGAATTGTTTTTGAGAGGAGATGTGTGATTTCTTGTCTGGATAGTTTTGAAGAGTAATGAGATGACATTTGTGGGGCACTTGGAGAGCAAGGTAAGGTGCTAAGCACCCAGTGCTATCATAGGTCTTCACTCAGAGATATACTTTAACTGAGTAAATGTAAACACAATAGAACACAAACACCCTGTTCACACTCTGGTAGACTAAACTATGGAAGCAACACAGGGGCCATTGGAATGGCTAGGGTTTTTATTTATTTTTATTTTTATTTTTTTTAATATATTTTATTTATTTTTTACAGAGAGGAAGGGAGAGAGATAGAGAGTTAGAAACATCGATGAGAGAGAAACATCGATCAGCTGCCTCCTGCACACCTCCTACTGGGGATGTGCCTGCAACCCAGGTACATGCCCTTGACCAGAATCGAACCTGGGACCCCTCAGTCCGCAGGCCAACGCTCTATCCATTGAGCCAAACCGGTTTCGGCATTTTATTTTTTTTTTAAATATTGCTTTATGCCAAAGCCAATGCTGCTTCCCCCCCCCCCAAGAAACTGAATGTATTTTTTCAAACATTATCTCATTAATTCTAAATCAGTTTGTTTCCAGATATAGTCAAGTTAGACTATCTCGAGGCTTTTATGGCTCTTAGGTTTAATTTCTAAAATTATTGACTCAAACTTTTACTATTTTTAGGCAAATCAATTGCTGTTAGTAAAATTAAAAAAAATTCAATTTGTTTGGCAGTCAGATGGAGAATTTGAGAACACTTTAAAAATAATCGTGTTCATATGAAACATAACAAAAGGAGTCAATCTGGTGTTTCAGCTGCCTTAATGATAAAATCAGATTGTCTACACAGATAATTCAATCAATAATGGAGAAATCCGATGATATGACAGAGTAATTGGAAAGAAAACCATTGGATTCATAAAACTAAGGCCTGTTTAAGAACCAATGTCTAGTGTGTTATTTATATTGAGATATTTCTCTACCCTACATTTTTCCTTATGAATGTAATTATAAGTCTAGTAGAGAAACAAACACCCATTTCATAGGCTGTCTTTTATTATTAAAATGGATCAAATTGAGAAAGTACCAAAATTTAGCTCTTTAAAAACTTGGATTATGTGTTATAGATTCATTGGGTGAGAAGGGTAAGAAATAAATAATGATAGTGTGGATATATGTCAAAACCATGTATTTAATTTCAAAGGAGATGAATATTTAAAAGTAAGTTGATTTTATTTTCGATCCTTTCTTTGGGTCCCTTTTTTATATAATGTAACTTTTATAGGAAAATCCCAGTATTATATAGTCTGTGCCATCTTCTGAGAGTTTAACAGGATTGAAATGCAAGTGTCAAACTAGATATGCCCAGTGTTATAGTTGAATTATGCCCTCTACCCCCAAAATGTTGAAGTCATAACCCCTGGTTCTTGTGCATATGACTTTTTTTGGAAATAGGATTTTTGCAGATGATCAAGTTAAAATGAGGTCTAATCTAATCTAATATGCTTTTGTCTTTATACAAAGAAGAAATTTGAACACTACTAACTCAAGGAGAATACCTTGTGAACATGAAGACAGAGATCGGGAGGATGTGTTTATGCCCCAAGGAACACCAAAGATTGCCAGCAAACCACAGAAATTAGAGCAAATCCTTCCTCGTGGGCCTCAGAAGAAATTGACCCTGATGACACCTGATCTCAGAATTATACTCCCAGAACAGCGAGATAACAAATATCTGTTGTTTAAGCCAAGCTATTTGGCTTAAACAAAATAATATACCCAGTAATCATATACCATCAATTTTTTACTTTTTAGCCTTTGATTTATGATAAGTAAACAATGAATAAAATCATCTGAGGAACTTCAAGTTTCCTGTAAATTGCATCTTCTCCCTAAAGATGGGTCTTGAGTAATGGGGCCCAATTGTGCTTGAGAGTCTTACATAGAAGGCATAACTCCTAGAAGTTCTAGAACATTCTAGGCCTTGCAATGAGTAAGATTCTATATATTTGGGGGTAATAGTCCACTGATATTCCTTAAAGAAGAGAGAGAAAGGTTTCATCCTTGAGACTTGACATTGGAAATGTATTTCTTTTTTAGCTGCTTTATCAGTAAAGTCAAAATAGAACAAATGTTCTCTCCCAAATGCAGTTCATAGCTAAGAGTCAGATAGCCTGCATGAGATAGATATAGCCCCCTTTGTCCCCTCTTCATGGCTGCTAATGTCATCTGAGTCAGAATTATTTTGGAAGACAATAAAGCTAAATTATTGTGTTTGTAATTATAAAAACAATCCTATTTGACTATTAAGTACCTGATGCCAATGCCTTGAAGGAATTAATTTATTCTTCACCCCCAAATATTTTTTCTCCAACACTAAATATACAAGTTAAAATTAAACCGTCAAAAAGAAAAATATACAGTGAACTCCACAGATAAAAAGAATACTTTCTCAAAGGTTATTGTTTTTTCAGTTTTATTATAGGAACATTATATAAACACAGATATATTTAATATGCCCATTTCTCTCATATTTGATTATTATTTTGAGATCAGATTCCCAATAAATTAGGGAAAATGTGAATTCTACTGTTATTTAAATAAAATACTAAACCATCTCTATTTCTTTCTGGGTGTTTATTTCTAAGTAACTCCCCATAAATGAGAAACCTTATAAACTTGGAAAAACAATGAAGTCAGTTAAAGAGTGAAAGCCAGCAAATTCAGCCATCTGATTGGTAGTCTGATACGATTATTCTGCAAACCAAACTTCCTGTCCATGTACTTAGCGTGCAATATATATTGGGTTGAAAATGATATTTTCAAAGCCTCTTTGTAATGCCAAAACTACCATGATGTAGCCTATTCCCTTTATTAAAAAATAATATTAAAAGGTTATGTAAAGGAAAAAGATTGAACTGTTTAAAGTAAAATAAGGGTCTTTCACAATTGAATTCTCGCCTTTTGTAAAACTGAGTTTATTTTGCTAAGTCAAACAGTAAAAAGAAGGAAATACTTCTCTCTCATAACCATGTACCTCTAAAACTACTATCCAGGGATTTTTCAGCACTAATATTTTTAGTTTACAGAAACAAAATTGTACAGATAAAGTTAGTCTCAGTAATGATGCCACAATGTAACCAAGCTTAGAAGTTTTGGGGCATCATCCATCCAATGACTGCTGCTGATGGGTAGTTCATTTCTTTGATCTTCCACAATGAGAGTGATATATAAAAGTAAAATTAAGAGATTTAAAATATGTATTCTTCCTTTTAAATTATATTTTTAAATTGTAGTTTACATTTACTATATTAGTTACAGAGTACAGCAAAGTGGCTAGACAATCATGTTTTATAAAGGGTTCTCCACAATATTCCCAGTACCCACCTTATACCATACATAGTTATGACAATACTAGAGGCCCAGTGCACAACATTGGTGCACTGGGGGGAGCAGGGGTCCCCTCAGCCCAGCCTGTGCCCTTTAGCAGTCTGGGAGCCCTTAGGGGATGTCGTACTGCCTTCATCTACCACTTCTGAGAGATCAAAAAATAATAAATAAACTCATCACCAGAAATAGTCCTTGGATGGGTTTCTGCCCCCAAACTCGTTCTATTAAATTTTTCTTTATTTTAAGCATAACTTTGGCAAAATAGTTTTATAAAATGCAGAGTGACAGGTTAGATTTTTGATCTAAATCAAATCATCCTACTTTTCTGGGTTTCAGTCAAGACCTTAACAGTATTTATTCAATGTGCCCATAAAGAACAGGCATATTTGTTCACTGGAGAAAATTTACTCTTTTTAATATCCCACTCATGAAACTCTGTTAAGAAATGATAGGGTTCTGAAAAACCAATCAGAACTAAAATAGTTTCAGTTGAAGTTGGAAAATCTGTCTAAAATGCATGTTTTATTGGGCCAAAAATATTCTAGACCCCAATAGTTATGTGAATCCAGCTTAACAGCAGTGCTGATGAAACTTTCTCACCCCTCTGATAACATAATCAATGTGAGATAATGCTAATAGAAGTATTTTATCCCATATTTTGTCATATCACAGGTCTTTCAAGGAATAATTTGCTGGATCTGCAGGTTAAAAAAAAAATAGCAGTGATACTTAGTACACTTCAAGAGTCTTTCATTCCAAGAAGAAAGGCACTTCATAAACTGAAGCTCATTAACCTTCACAAAATACTGGGGAGTTAGGTGGCAAATGTTACTCTTCTCAGTTCATAGATGAGTGAACTGAAGCACTGAGAGGTTAACTGATTTTTCCAATTCACAAAGCAAGTCACGGCATAAAGGGAGGTCACACTGAATTCTTGACTATTGGTTCACATGGGTCTCTACTCTCTGGACAATAATTTATTAAATAAGCACCTATTGATTATAATTTACTGGATAATTCCATTCAGAATTTGTCCAAATAATTTGCACATGAAACAACTACCCACACCCTAAACAGAAAACATTACCCAATTCACAAAAATATAGTAATAGTTTGGATCACTGCAGGTGAATAATTGAAGGGAATATTTCAAGCTGCTTTTATACACAGGAAGGTATAAAAAATACATGAATATTTTGAAGAAATGAATAGTTTGTTTTCACTAATAAGATAAACACCCTCTTAATGTACTGTCTATGAGGAAGATTACAAATACAATATAGGGGATAAAGTTATATACATTTCTATTTTTCTTCTCTAATACAAAACGATCTATTTTTTTTCTTTTTTTTGCAGTTGGGGATGTTAAAAATAAGAATTTAAATCTACTTTAAAAATAATTGCACATACAGGGGGCAGCTGATCAATGATTCTCTCTCATCATTGATGTTTCTATCTCTTACTCCTCCCTGCCTCTCTGAAATCAATAACAATATTTTAAAAATATTTGCTATGATGTTGTTAAATCTAAGTGATAGGTATATAGGGGTTTCTTTTGATTATTTTTTTCTATTATTGCATATATTTTATATTTTATGTAATACAATATTAAAATAAATATTTTACACAGGTCCTGGCAAATATAAATATAAATATTCAAAATAAAAGGTAAAAATGAAGAATACGTATTTGACAGTGAAAATAAATTTGACATATTTTGGCCAGTGATTTAGAGTGTTATTATATACCAAAAACTATGCAGATAAACAGAATATTCCTAAGTTGTAAAATGTTGAAGAATGATTTTACATGCCACATTAATTTTTATGACAAATCAGAAAGCAATAAAATAATCTGCTAAATATTAAATAGTCATTGTGATCCCAGGTAATTCTTTAATAATGTATCTGAAAATTTTGGGAGCCTATTAAACATGTAGTTTCAGACAAAAGTAGTCTGTCTGTCAAATCCTCAACCTCATTTACATTGAGTAAGTAAATTTTTTATTAGTTTAATTATAATTTTTTTAAAAAATTAGTGAATAGAAAGGAAGAGAAAAGGAAGGAAGACGAAAGGGAGGGAGTAAGGGAAGAAAAGAGTAAGGGAGGGAGGGAGGAACACAAGGGCTAACGCTGGACAACAGAGAAAGTTTACCAAAATCATGAATTTCGGTATATTCTACATCTTTCCTTCTATCTTCCTATTAATCACTTTGAGTATGTTTCTCACTTATCACTTAAATTCTTATAGTGGTATATGTAGCAATCTTTTGATGCTATGTTTCAACCACCTTCAATCTAATTCATATGCCATTGCCAGAATCATCTTCCTAAGTGCAATTTTGATCATAAAATTAAAGTACTCTATTCATAAACTTTTAAGGTTTTCTCTTTTTTCATCAGATTAAGAAAAAAAAATCTCATCTGAGAATCAAAGGTCCTTTATAGTATGATGACTACCTATTTTTCCAGTTGCGTTTCTAATTCTTCTACCTCTCAATATTGCATGTTTTCAGCAAACTTACCTATTTGTTTTTTCTGAATATGCTTGTGCTCTCAAGTCATGTGTGTATGCATGCACACATTCAGAGTTGGCACACACCGCTCTAAGTCCCCGGCCTTTGTCTTTGTTCCTTGCACTTTGTAATCAGTTCTGAGTCTCAGATTCCAGAAGTGATAGAGAGATGTCTCATTACCAAATGTAGAGCAGAGAACTATCTTTTTTCCCTGTTTATCTTGGCTCTGTTTTCTCTATTAGGTCCAGAAATCCATCATTTTTGTCTGTGGAGATGTAGTCATCCTCCTCAGGTAACAGTATTTCAAGTTTTTTAGAAGGAACCAAATTCCCCTTACTCTCAGTTCATGGGATGATAAGACATCAAGGTATATAGTATGGAATAGACTGAATTGACTTGAGTATGGGGGAAATGAGGATCCCTCTATTCTAGGATGGGAAGTTGCAATTCTGGTTATGTGGTAGCAAAACATAAATTAAATGGTATTCTTTATATCATGGGACACAGATAATAATACAACCAAGGTAAAAGTTCAGAAAGTTGGTAGAAAGATTTTAGAGGCTCCTTGCTTATGTGAACAAGCAAATCTATATGCCTTAGAGTCTAATGACAATGATCCTTTGATGATTAAAAATATTGAAATATATGTTCCAGGATATAGTTAGTTTCAACAAAAGCATAAAGATGGGAGTCAAAGTATGAGATTGTCCTGGGACCTACAGAAAGCCTCCCCAATTTCCCCCACTATTTATTTCCAATCAAAGGAAACAATTGCTACTATTGTGAAGAGTCACAAATTAAAATGGTGTAAAGGGTCATATTGACTGTGTCATCACATCCTGCTGTGTTTGTATATTGCTCTGAGGCTAGGGACAAGCAGAAAGCATTCACGCCTCAGACACTTAGAAAATGACACTGCTGGACTCTAGATTTGAAAATCATGACACTGCAAGATCTTTGTCTTTAATTGCTAGCTTATGGAATTGGATGAATGCAAATACAGGGAAAGCCCACAAATATTTAGAAATTTGTGTTGTCTGAGAATCCCACTTTGATTTCCTTTCCAAAAATATTCTCCATATTCAAAGCTCCGTGTGTTTTGGGTGGGCTCACTCAGTAGTGAGCCTCCAGTTCCCATGCCTGCTTGCCCCGGATTTGCTCAATCCAATTTTCACATCACCTTGGCCACATGAATTGGTTAACATATAAGCACGTTACCCAAAGTAGCCAATAATATGAGAGGTGCAACTTTCTTTTCTGCTATTATTGTATAGAAGAACTTAAATTTAGAGTTTCTGGTTGCCGCTCAGAAAAAAAAAATTGCTTGAAATGAAATCAACACCAGAAAGTAGAAATGAGAGCCTGAGAAATGGAAAAAGCTCAAGAACCGAACATGTTAGAATTTATGAACTGTTCATACATGAAAATAACTCTATTCATTAACTCTTCTGTTATATAAAGGGATATATTTCCTTTTCCACTTATAACAATTTGGGATTCCATATCCAGTAAGAGAAATATAGTAATTACCACATAAATAGGATTAAGTTGAAATTGTTTCCATTGCCACAATTCAGCAGATTAAAAAAATTCATCCATTTGATTAAAGATATATCTGACAAAAAATAATTATAGCATAGACTCTTAGTATCCCCTGACATAATTGTTTCCAATTCCCATTATTATGTTTAAGAATCACCAAAATTAGTGAACTCAAAATGACACTGAAAATTAGCACTGAATTTTATTTGAGAGCAAGAATCTGGAAAACATTTCCACTTGCAGCAAGGTCGACAGGACTGAATTGAAAAACTCCAGTCATGATGCACTACAGAATAAAAACAAAATTGCTTACGTGAAATTGAACGGGAATATTTATTTTCCACTATTTATACCCTATTTGCAAAAAAAGCTCTGAACCAACTTGAAGACTCAAGAGGCATCCACTGCTGCATGGTACCGCTGTTCCTCTCTTCCCTTGTTCGTCAACCTCACACATCTTTCTCAGTGTATTCTTTGTGAGTAAATGTTCTCCAGTCAGAGAGTAAGATGAATTACGGGGGATTTGTTGTTAATCTGAGTTCTGGGAAGCAGGGGGAGAGGAACTCTCATCTCAGGACATCAGACCTTCACAACATAAAAGCCTTGTAAGGCTAGATTTGGAATAGGAGGCATGTATTTCTGCTTAGCTTTCAGCTTTAGGTATAAAAAGGTTAAACCTGTGTATAGCAAATGAACACCAATAAGTCTCCAGGCTCCACTGACTAACACACGTATGTGTATTTATATTTCCTATTTTTTGGAGATTGAGCTCATTTCTTTAATAAGGGTTATCCTAGTTTTAGAGTAAGTAAAATATAAATAATGCAGCATGAAAAAATTATGTAAACATATCCCATCATAAGAATAAGGCATTACTAATTGTCAGACTCAGAGGAGGCATGGACCTCACCAAATCAAACAACACTGGGATTGGAGGAATATTTTTTAAAAATAATATGTCCTCCTCAGTATAAAACAAAAATCTGTGGTTCCCTGAGATGAAAAGAAAAAGAAAAGAAAATAAAGGAACCGTTGGCAGAGATTAAAAACAATTTATTAATATAAAAAAGTTGCTGAAATTATGTAGGATTACATGGAAACTAAGAAAGTCATAACAATATAAAGGGATTATTAAAAGCATTAAAGAATAAGATTTCTGCATGTTCAAGTTTTGGTTGATCTTTTAAATTTTAAATCAAAAATTTCTAATATTTGACAAAATTAATACAGAGCTACTATGTAATGGTTGGTAGAAAAAAAAGAGAATCAGGAGACTGACAAGTATGAGGAGAGGAAGGTGACATCTTTATGTTGTATATAAGGCAAGATTTCTAGTTAAAAGAAGAGATGGTGACAGAGAGGGAGGGATGAAGATAGGCTAGTATTGTCTCAAATCAGAGAATTCATACATGGTTTTGGTAAGCAGATAAACATGTTTAAAATATTCTTTAAAAATAAAGTGTTACAAGTAGAATATCTAAAATTAAAAGCATATTTATCAAAGCACTAAAAAGAAAAAAGAGTCAAAAACAAATAAAAAAGCAAAAATCCATTAAAACAAAAATTTAATATCAGAATACTATATTATGTGAGAAAAGCAGAATAAGAAAATAAATATAGGCCCAACTGCTAACTCAACAAGAAATAACTAAAATGTTAGTAGTAGTTATCTTTGGTAGTAGAATTATAACTTGTTTATTTTTAATGATTGTCTGTGTTTTATACATAGAGCATAAAATTACTTTTATAATAAAAAATAAGCTTTTCTTTTAAAAAGAAAAGAGATAAATATGACTGTCAATGTAAGCTAATTCTAAATTGTGTGGTCCAGAAGCTAAGAAATAAGGAAACTTGAGAGCTTACGAGTTTGAAGCAGGAATTTAGAAGTACATAAAAAGATATGCATATTGTGGAGCAAGAAAGAAGTTAGCTTATATTTGCAGCTGTGTTTTTCTCATTTTAAAGACTGCTTCTGGGGGCAAAATTTAAATGAAGAGAAAACATGATTGGCCTTAATAAAATAATGAGTTTATAAAGTCTGACTTTTAATTGCAGCAATTCTTTTTGTGTTTTGCTCTTATGGTATAAACTATACAGTACACTTGGGTACCCAATGGCCAAATGCAGCATAGAAGAACACAGAACCCTAATCACAGTGTAAGTAAACATGGTGTTAAAATATGAAACAAGTTGAACAATTTCAATAAATGTTGGATTTTTCCAGTCTACCTTCTTCTGGAAATGTCATATGTTGTATTATTAGAGGGGGAAAAAAGTCCCACCTTTGCTCTGCCAGTGCCTTGACAACTGTTTAATGATAAAAACAACAGTTTCATGTTCTTTGCACAACTGAAGTCTCTCTTGCATGATTCATTTCACCAGCATTAAGATTTAAGTAACTGATCAAATGTTTCAACCAGGCCTGACTAGAAGTAATGTCAGTTAACAATGCTCAGTGTCTTACATTAGATTAATTTGCATCATCTGGTGGGAGGAGAATAATCTTGCAGAAACTAAAGCTTTCTCATCATGACTGTGTTTTGACCTAAAGCTTATGAGTCACAGGGAGCAAGCAGTTCTCCCCACCCCCTTTCCCTTTCTTTGTTCTTATGAAGCCGGTGAAGTATAAGGATTCCTTCTGAAAAAAAAAAAAGAAAAGAAAATTATTCCAAAGATGAACACATAGGGGTCAGTATTTGAGGGGTAGGCATAAAATAACTGTAGCTACTATCTTATTCATAGAGCTTCTTCTGATTCTCATCTCAGGTAGGATAATTAAAAACTTTTATCCTGCCCACATTGCTTGTGGTGGAGATTCAATTAACATTCATGTGCTCTCTTAAGTATGGGACCTGTGCAATTAATCTTTGTAAAATGTAGGAATTACTCAATTTATTAATTTGTTTATTTAATCTTTCCACAAAATTTTATGTAGTACCAAGTATGTATCAGAAATTTTCTAAGAGATGATGATATAAATATGAATACAACAAATTCTGCACTCATGAAGCTTATGATCCAGAGGTGCATGATTTAAAAATTCTGTATATCCCACCATTCATGATTTTATCAGCTCTTCTACAGATGAGTGAAAGGGTGTGGTGGGAGAAGTTGGAGAGGAAGGTGAGATACCTAAGGGAATTTGCCAAGAATATCAACTCTTTGTGTCAGTCATTTACTTAAAGTCCCTGAGAATTAGAAACGGAGTATCTGGCCAAAAGGGAACTTTGTCTGCCTCCAGGGGTCAGTGTCTCCTTGAACATTTTTTCTTGAATCGCCTAAAGCCACTTCTAAAGACCGCACATTTGCAGGTAGGAAGAAGCCTTCAGGAATTTTACTTGCAGACAGAAACCAGTTCTAAGTTTTCTTTCAAGCATGAACTGAATCTCAAGCAAGTTTTCCCCTTTGATTGAGATGGAGGGGCTTGTGTGGGTGCCCGTGATCGGTGCTTTTACATTCACTTTCATATGTCTTTGAAACCTACAAAAAGATTTTTGCCTCAGGCCACTAAGGGAGCAAATATCACAAAAGGGATTAGCATGCTGTACTTCATAGCATCAAATCTTGTATTGGGGTATTAAATCATACTTTTAATTCACATAACATTACCATGCCCAATTCAAGTCAGAATCGTGAAGGCACATGATTGAAGAAAGAAAAAAGAATGGCTTTCATTTGAAGTTGAATCAATCTACTAGTATAGTTTATTTGAAAGACAACCTCAAACTCGCACATTCAACAAGCTAACATTCTGGCCCTACTAGGAGACAGCTCCATAGCCACGGGCACGTGCCATTTAAAAACCACCGGCTAATTAGGAACCCCTCCTTCATTCTACCCTGTCCTGAAAGAGCATTTAGCAATTAACAAAATGAAAGGATTCTCTTTCTGGAATTTTGACTTTGCAAGCAGGAATTTAATTTACAAACTGTTTGCAACTAATTAAAATGAGTAGTCACTGCTGGTTTGAAATGGATTATCTTTTAGGAAAATCACATTTTAGATTGTCAAAGGAGGGTTTATATCCTAATTTTGTACAAGTGTCTTCCCCCATTGCAAATGCTTTCCCTGTTCAGCCAACTGATGTTCATTCAAATTAATGGAATCTGAAACCTGCAGCCACACACGGAAGATGATTGATAATTGAAGGTTAGTTTCATACATAGATGTTTACATCAGAGTATTTTTTAAAGGAGTCTTATTCCTTTATTCCATTATCTTCTCATTTCTTTGGTTTCTGAATACTGTTTCTATTCTGTAAGATACAATTAGGGAAGTGCTGTTTTATATTATTTAATTTAGTGAATAAATTTAAAATATTTTTTAGCTAACCAAATATTTACTTGTTCTGAACATTTCACCAAGACTCTCCACAGTTAATTTCATGTTAGTGGTCAAACTGATAACATTTGTTTTATAATTGGAAGAGGTTTAGTTATGATGCTACCAACTTTTAAATTTATATATGCCCGAATCTTAGAATATTTTAAGGCAACCTAACTTTTTCAAGTTTAATAAGAAACTTCAATCTCATCCCATTTAGATACTTCTATGGGCTTAATTTTCTTCCATTGATCAACTTGAATTAATTTGGTCCGTCTAATTACAATAAAATATGTCTACTAACATTTATCATCTTCAGTTAGAGAGTTGATAACAGGAAGTGTTCACAATGTGCCTGTTTCTATACCCAGTACTCAAATATCTCATTTTAAAGAAGTCAATTAACTACTGTATGAACTAAAGGATCAAGAAATAATAAAGATTAAATAAATTTCATGTTTTAAATATAATCATTAATCTACTGCTCATTAAATGCAGTGGTAATTTAAACAAAACATTTGTTTCCATGGATTTGAGTGTGAGTAAATGATTAATATTAAGTGAATTTCAACAATACAAGAAAACAAACAGAGGCGGCACATTATATTTTCTTATAAGAAGGATATCCAGAAATCAAAATAGTGCTAATAACACTTTGGAAACATTTGCTATGATTCATCTATCTAGATCATGTCACAACGTGTATAGAGTTTAAAAGAAAAATAAATGCCCATCATATAGGAGTATGCATAAAATAGACATTGTGCTAAAAAATAGAGAACATTCAGAGAGCATGGATGATTATAGAATTCCTAACAGTTTACGTAATAAGTATTGAGGAAATATGAACTGTATCAGGAACATGTTTAAAACTCAAATGCATTTTGAACACACACAAATAGGTCTATATATCAATACTTAAATTTTGTTTTCTGGCAGTGTGCTGCTCCCATAAATAACATTGATAGTTGACTTAGCTAATTTATGGGTTAACCTAGGTCATTCTCATTAATTTACCCAAAGCTTTAAAGCCATTTGCAATGTTTCCCTTTGATCACTCCTTAAATTTGCCCCAGGATTCTCTTCTGAAAACTGTTGGTTTACCTCTCCCATCTTTTATGATTAATCCTCAATCTTTCACTCACATTGTGTGTTCTTTAGGTGTTGATCTGTGTTCCACTAAATCACTTCAATTTTCCTTAATGGGTCAAGATTACGAGTTTCTAACTTGAACACACACACACACACACACACACACACACACACACACACACACAGTTGATGCTTTTTTATGTAATTTCTGTGCCTTCTATGCCAAGGGCAATGTGGAGCAAATGACAGCATTAAAATTATATTTTTATGCCTTTGGAAATCACTGTTAAGATAATTGGGGGAAGAATGACAATTGCTTGAGGCATAACCCTTAAGAAGAAGGAAAATACCCACATCTGCCCCATAAAAACACCCACAGGTCATGCTATCAGATGGAGAAAGCTTGGCTAACTTTTGATGTGTTTCTGACTCAGAGGAGGGCACAATCAAAGATTTCACTGGACAACAAAACATGTGCTCTTTTGCTGGGGAGAATTATATTTACTTCACACACGCTCTGGCTGATGGCATTTATTCTATTTGCTACATCTCAATCCCTAAAGAACAGGTTCAGCACAAAATGTTTAACACCATACCAAGCACAGTATCTTTAAATAGTCTTTGAAATCATAATCATACATCACAATGGCCAAAAAGGTGAGATAATGGTGTGAGATGGTCATGGATTTTGGGATCAAGAAAGATCTGTGTTCAGATATTAGTTCTGCCACTTACCAGCTTTCTGTTTGTTCATTTACAAGAAGGAGTGGTGATAGCTCTTCTGCATGTTGAGCGGAGTTTATTAGATATAAAGTATAGACTGTGCCTAGCAAATTTCCTAGCACTCAGAAGACAGTTATTCATTTCCATAATTCCTTACCATGATCAGCAACTCCAGCTCTGGGTTGAAAGGGAAGTTTTAAAAAGCAAATGGAAATTTATTACAATATGTCTAATCGTGATAAGCCATTGGCACCCTGAGGGATACATTTGAATTTAAAGCACAAGCACAGATAACAAGAGGTCATTCTATATCTGGTTATCTTATATCAGGTGCGGGGATTGTCTGGCCCACGGGCTGTATAAGTCCCTCCAAATCATTTGGTCTGGCCCTGGAGGGCTAGAATTAGGGGTGAGTTAATTAAAGGTTTGACCAAATACAGCAGGCTAACTTTTAAGTTGATAATTTTGGACAGCCTGTGAATGACATTATAAATATCAAAATGGCCCTTGGCAGATAAAAGGTGGACCATGGATCACCTAAGCTAGACTTACTGAATAGAGGAAGCCCACACTGAAAATGCAGTTGAAGACATGTACTGAGGCGGCAGACACATCCTGCAACGTAGCATGGGAGCAGCAGTACGCTCATCTATAAGGAATCTGCACACTTTGACAATATAGCCTCTAATGTATCCTTCATTTCCATTATTGCATTCTTCATTTCTGACTGGTTCTTCTTTTGTTTCCTATCTCCATTTTTATATTTCCTCTCTCTTTCTTGAAGTTCTCACTGAGATCATTGAGCGTTCTTATAACCAGTGTTTTGAAGTTTGAATCTGGTAGGTGGCTTGTCTCCATGTTGTTTTAGTTCTCCTCCTGGAGGTTTGTTGTGTTCATTCATTAGGCACACGCTTCTTTTTCTCCTCATTTTGGCTGCCTCACTGTGTTTGCTTCTAGGTAGAGCTGCTATGTCTGCAGGTCTTCGTAGAGTGGCCTTATGCTGTAGGTGTCCTGTGGGGCCTGGTGGTGCTGTCTCTCTGATACCTGAGCTGGGTGTTTCAAATGTGCCCCTTGTGTGTGCCTTCCTGTCATAGTTGATGTTGGCTCCTCAGTGGGAGGGATTCCTTAGGCTGATTGGTTGAGAGGACTGTCCATGATCACTCTGGGGGGAATGATGTGCAGGAACTGTTCCTACAGAGCAGAATTTACTTTGGTGCCTGCTAAGTTTTCCCTTTGAGTGTGTCCTCTGTAGAGGTGGTTGGGTGGTGCTCTGGTGTGGTCTGAAGCTAGCCACTTGGGAGTTGTAGGCCAAGGTCAGCCACAGCCTGTGCCTGGCCTGGGGCCACCTGGTATGAGCTACAGTAATCTGCAGATGGTTGCCACTTGTGCTGCTTGGAGGTGCCTGGAAGAGGGTAAACTGAACTGAGACTGGCTGCTGGGCTTGGGGCTGCTTAGCAAGAGGTACAGGGCATGAAGAGACCAGATGCTGCTTGTTTGGGGGTTGCAAGCCTTTGACAGATTTTAGGAAAGTCTGCAGCATGAGCCAAGACAGGCCATTTGTATGAAAAAGCCACTAGAAGTGTCTTGGGTGGGCCTGCAGGTTGAGTGGGGTGGTGTCTCGGGGAAATTACCAGGGTTGAGAGAATGGTGTTAGCCAGACTGATGGAGACGCAGATGTGGTACCTCCCTGCTGTCTCTGTGGGGAAGGGCTCAGCGGAGGAGCAATGGCCTCTGCCAGCACGTTTTACCTGGGAGAAAGAAGCTCTCTACTCCTTCCTCTGAAGCCAGACAATTTAGTTTCCTTCCATATGCCCCCGGCACCTTGTGAGCTGCTGCCCAGTGCTGGAGCTCCAAGGGAGTGAGTTTGTCAGCAAGTCATTTGGCCTGGGGGCCCTTTAGGAAGAGTGCCTGGGACTTGGGCAGCCCTCCACCTCACTCAGAGACAAGCTGGTTTTTACTGGTATAGCCAGATGTTGAGTATTTCTCTTCTTGGCACTGGTGCTTTGGGCTGGGGAGCTTGGTGTGGGGCTGAGATCCCTTGCTTCTCAGGAGGGACCTCCAAAACCGAGCTCTCCCTCCCAATTTTTAATGCCACATGTGGGTGTGGGACCAACCCTTCCTGCCTCTCTCTTCCTCCTACCAGTCTTGACCTGGCTTCCTCTGTATATCTTTTGTTACAGGACTTCTGTTCAGGAAGACTTCAGGTGGTTCTCAATGATGGCTGTTCTGTAGTTTAGTTGTAATTTTAGTGTGGTTGTGAAAGAAGGCAAGTACAGCATTTCCTTACTCTGCCATCTTGAGGAGAACTTCAATATTTTATGAATGTTACAGACAGGGTGGGGCAAAAATAAGCTTATAATTGTGAGTACACAAAATATAGAGTTTATTCTTGTAATATTATTTATTAATCATTGTATTATTTTCCATATGAACAACTATAAATCTACTTTTGCCTCACTCTGCATATGTAGAACTAAAATTTATAATAACAAAAATGTAAAAGTTAGAAAAGAAGAAAACACTTTAATGTTTCTAAGACTCTGATATTTCCATTGGTCGGGAAAGGAGAAAACAATTTTTATTATGCTGCTGTTAAGAGTGCATGATATAATTTCTAGAGTAAATACTAAAATAAAGTTTTAACAAATTATTAGAAGTCACTAAAATTTGGTTTGATACAAAACATAGTAAATCCTTACATCGAGATATATGTGAGAACGGTGTGAAATGGGTCATTACTTAGGAACATTTTGTTGCATAAAATAAATGGAGAAATTGTTTAATTGTCATTAATATAGAAGTGAAAGAATGAGTGTCTGATAAAGGAAAAGAAGTTTTAAGAAAACTAGAGGACTGATTTGAATATTTCTTGCCAATAGGAAATATCTAATTATATGTGTAAAACATGGCTGAAGAATAAATTGAGAATGAATATGCCGGGCTGGGGTCTCTTCTCCGTGTCCAGCACAGAGAGAGAGAGACGTCTTTTAAGTTGGAGGCACTTTGGGGATTAGAGAAAAATGAAAACACAGACACAAAAATAGAATAAAAGCTTGGGCTGGGTGTGGCGTCTGCCCTCTGATAGAGGGACAGACACAGAGAGTGCCAGCACTGGAAGGAGTTTATTAAATACTTGAATAACAGGAAGTTACATCACATCTGGGTGTGCCTTGAGTTCCTGGTGACATCATGAGATCCATCCCCTTAACACTAGGCGGGAAGGTCAGACTGAGTGGTGTCCCAGTCTGTTGACCGGGTCTGCCCCCAGGGCGTGGCTCTGCCTTCGCTCTGAGTTTCAGCCGACATAATTAAACACAGTGTTTTTTGCCAGCGGCCCTTAACAAATGAACTCTTCATTTTTATTGTTATATTTAAGTAAGAATAAAGTACAATTAAGCAAGCTATGAAGCACAGGAGTAAATCAGGTATATTGTAACTCAGTAACTTTGATTTGGTTTTACAGTCATAGAATCAAAAAGTTTAGGGCACCTTAAACAGTACTGAAGTCCCAAGGTTAACCCTGTGGGATTACAGCTCCTACAGCTTGCTTAGATTCTTAAGCTCCAGATGTCTGCTTAACATCTCCAGTCACAGAAAGCTAATAATACCTGAGAGATTTCATGTTATCTTCCCAAAATCCATATATTTTAAAATATTGTGTCTCCCTGAAACTTTCTCCCACTGATTTTTACTTACAATGCAGACACCTATCCAGAAGTGGAACATCTTTCCACATGATTCAGGAGATAGCCTTCCTTCTTCCCTCACCAAGTCCTCTCTCCTACTCATTCAATATCTACTATGCCCCTGCCAGAACTTACTAAATTATACAACAACTAGAGGCTTGGTACACAAAAATCGTGCACTGGGGGGGCAGGGGAGGGGGTCTCCTCTGGCCGGCCTGCACCCTCTTGCAGTCCGGGAGCCCTCAGGGGATGTCTGACTGTAGTCGGCCATCCTTAGTGCTGGTACAGAGGTGGGAGAGGCTCCCACCACTGCTGCTGCACTTGCCAGCCGTGAGCCTGGCTTCTGGCTGAGCGGCACTGAACACCAGGGGGCAGCTCCTGCATTGAGTGGGATCAGGCTGAAACTGGCTCTCCAAGATCCCCCGAGGGGTCCCAGATTGCAAGAGATGCAGGTCAGGTCGAGGGACCCTACCCGTGCACAATCAGGGCTGGGAGGGATGCGGGGGGTTGGCCAGTTGGAGAGGGACTGCGGGAGGGCTCCAGGGCATGTCCAGCCTGTCTCCGTCAGTCCGTCCTGATCAGCTGAACCCCAGCAGCAAGCTAACCTACTGGTTGGGGCATCTGCCCCCTGGTGGTCAGTGAATGTCATAGTGAGTGCTTGAATGGCCTTAGCATATCATTAGCATATTACACTTTGATTGGTTGGGTGGATGACTGGACAACTGAACACTTAGCATATTAGGCTTTTATTATATGGGACTAGAGGCCCGGTGCACAAAAATTTGTGCACTCAGGGGGAAGTGGGGGTCCCTCAGCCCAGCCTGTGCCCTCTAGCAGTCTGGGACCCCTCGGGAGATAACGACCTGCTGGCTTAGGCCTGCTCCTGGGTGGCAGAGGGCAGGCCCAATCCCTAGGTGCAGCCCCTGGTCAGGCTCAGAGCAGGGCCGATTGGGGAGTTGGAGCGCCACCCCTGTCATGCACAGAGCAGGGCGGATCGGGAGGTTGCGATACCACCCTCAGTCACGCTCAGGGTAGGGCCAATTGGGGGGTTGGGGCACCACCCCTGTCACACTCAAGGCAGGGTCAATGGGGAGGTTGCGGCGCCACCCCCTGTCACGCACAGAGTAGGGCCAATCAGGGGGTTGGGGCGCTGCCCCCTGTCACTCACAGAGCAGGGCCTATCAGGGGGGTTGGGGCTCTGTACCCTGTCACGCACAAAGCAGGGCCGATCAGGGGGTTGGGGAGCTCCCCCTGTCACTCACAGAGTAGGGCCGATAGGGGAGTTGGGGCACTGCCCCCTGTCACACACAGAGCAGGGCGGATCAGGGGGTTGGGGCGCTGCACCCTGTCACACTCAGGGCAGGGCCGATGGGGAGGTTATGGCTCTACCCCATCACACACAGGGCAGGGCCCGTGGGGTGGGGGGGTTGGGGTGCCGCACCCTGTCACACACAGAGCTGCAGGGCGATCAGGGGGTTGGGGAGCTCCCCCCTATCAGGCACAGAGTAGGGCTGATCAGGGGGTTGGGGCACCTTCCCCTGTCACAAACAGAGCAGGGCCGATAGGGAGGTTGTGGCCCAAACCCCCTGATCGCCACCTGCCCCCTGTCACACTGATCCCGGTGCTGGGAGGCATATTACCCTTTTACTATATAGGATAGAGGCCTGGTGCATGGGTGGGACTGGCTGGTTTGCCCTGAAGTGTGTCCTGGATCAGGGTGGGGGTCCTCACTGGGGTGCCTGGCCAGCCAGGGTGAGGGGATGATGGCTGTTTGCAGCTGGTCACACACCCTTCAGGGTGGGGGTCCCCACTGGGGTGCCTGGCCAGTCTGGGTGAGGGGCTGAAGGCTGTTTTCAGGCTGGCGGGTGACAGAAGCTCCCTACCACTCCTTTTTTCTTTTTTTTTTTGTTTATTCTGGGCCAGCTTTAGCTCTGAAGCTCCAGCTCTGAGGCCTCTGCTGCAGAAAGCAGGTATCTGGTTTGTTTGGGTTCTATAATCGAAACAATGTATAACTCCAGCTCTCAGATCCTGGCTCGCTGAAAGCAGGTTTCTGGGGTTTTGTTTAGCTTCTATATTTATTACAATGTTTCAAACTGCAGGCTCAGAGGCCGGCAAGGCAGGTGAGGAACGTTGGAGTCCTCTGTCACTGAAGCAAGCAAGCCTCATGTTAGTTTCAAGCTGCCTGGCTGCCGGCGGCCATCTTGGCTGACAGTTAATTTGCATATCGCCCTGATTAGCCAATGGGAAGGGTAGCAGTCATACGCTAATTACCATGTTTCTCTTTTATTAGATAGGATGCTCTATTTACATTGTATCTCTGTAGGTGGGGTTTATGTTTTCTGAAGACTAGGATAAGGTCTGCATCTAGGTTGTTCATTGTATATCCCTAGTAGTTGACACACAGATGGTACATAATCAATGCTCAGTGAAAGGTTCACTCAGTAGAACAGGACCACTTTGAAGCTTTTTAATAGCCAACTAGTAGGAACATATATCAGTTTGGGTCCAATGAAGACAGAGATTGGGGTAATTAGAGTAAGAAAGTTTAATATTAAGAATTATTAGCTATAACTGGGGATTGAGGCAACAAGGATTGATATGTAATAATAGAAGAAAACTCAAAAGATTAGGGAAGCTGCAGACTGAGATAGAGTACCCAAGGAAGAGCGCGGATTCCTCTTTAGGGCTTTAGTTCAAGCCGTGTTGGAGAGAGCACATCATGCCCCCGGATGACCCGGAAGTCATCGTGGTGCCATGCTGGCAGAGCTTGCAGGCCCTGCACTCTCTTTTATACCAGGGAAAGTTGTTCAAAAAGCAATGTCTCACCTGAGGCACTCTGCTACAGAACCATCCAAGGTGAAGAGGAAATGTCTACAAAACCATCAGAGGTAGAGAGGACAGCTGCTGGCTTGTGGGTCCTGCAGAGCAGGAGTCAGGCATTGGGGAAGCAGGAGACGCTGCAGGAACCTGGTGCTTAGGAATGCAAGCACACTGTAGGAGCCCGCAGACAGAGTAAACCAGAACTGGAAAGCTAAACCCTTAGCTTCTGCAGTGATTCTCCAGATCCTGGATGGACAAAGCGTCAGTGCCAGATGACAATAGAAACAGTATTTTAAGGGCCCAGGTTCATTTTCACAGAGCAGGTTAAAGGGTGAATTTGAGACTGAGAGACAATAAACCACACAGCAGACACTATGAGATTCACTCCAATCAAAAGAAAGTCATGCTGGTATTGTGAAATATAACCAGACAACAAATTTGTTCTTTACACTGACATGTAATTGCTCATTTATATCACCTAGCCCTGGTTCTCTTAACAAAATTATAACGTTTTCATTAGAAAATGAATTTAGAGTATTCCTTCCCATTTCTTCCCATTGCCTCATCGTCCTAGAGATTTTTCTGATGGCCCTTCCAGTAGGGAATTCAAGCAATTAGCACTCACCAAGATTAGTAAACTCTGTCAGGATTTGTAGCACAGCAAACACAGACTATTTTCAAAAGAGGGCACCATGCCACACAGGTCAGCATCCTACTGCTTCTCTGCTACTGAGCAGGATGTGTCTGCCACCCTAGGGCATGTCTGAACTCAGGGGCAGTGGCAGGTACTCACTGACTTTGCTACAATGTCCTCTGTGCTTGTCTGCACTTTTCCCTATGGTCTGGTTTTATCTCTTGGAGGCAATTCACATATTTATCACAAGTTGGTTCAGAGATGCAGAATTTTCTTTGTGTCTCTTCTCTAATTCTTCTTCTTCTCATCAACATAAATTTGGCATTTGTTTTAATTCCCTTTCATTTTATGATTTATTTTTTATTCATCTTTTCTCTGGTCTAGGTAGGGAAATATAACATACTCATCATGAAATATAAGAACATTTGTCTCTTCTTCTAAATCACTTGTGTAGGAATGAGAAATTCCATTTTTGTGCAGTTTGGTGTGAAGTGCTTCAGTATTGACAGTTTTACATGTGTATTTTCATCTGCACATTAGCACAACTTCCTAAAATTAAGCATGTAGTCTTCAATAGTACTTTCTCACTGGCAAAGAGCTGATTTTGGCTGTGGGCCGCCTTCAGTGACCTCCAGGGAATGTAAGTAGGTTTCTTAAAGAGTCACTGCATGTAGGTTTAGAGAGTTAGTGCAACAAGAGATTAATCTTCATAGATGTTCATGCATGCATTTTAAAAATACGTTAAATAACCCTGGTCTATCACTTTGTATCTTAAAAGCTTCCCAGTTATCCTGATAATTGGCAATGAAACACTGAAACTTTATGGCTGATGAAAGCAGGTGACCAATTAAGGTATCAGACATGATAGGGAAAAGTCTTATTTTGTATTGCCAATTCATGAACATCTGAGACAGAATTTATGTTGTTCTGAACATGGGATTTATTTGTTAAATATTTTGTACCTTTAAGCTAAGATCCGGAAAACATCTTTAAATGTCTTGCTATTCAAGTTATGTATTTGGGGAATTACAATAATTTTTTAATATATTTTTTATGAATGAGAGGTGAAAGTTCATGAATTACATGATAGCATTTTTACTAGTTTGTTTCATCTTTAAATAAATTTTGAGTACTAGTAAATAAACTTTTCAATTCTTGTTTGTTACTTTTTGTTTCCAATTCTTGGCATTCATTAATGAGGATACGATTTTTTCTTTGTTTTCTTTCCTTTTTTGACAACATTAAATCCTATTGCCTGGAGAACAGCTACTGTGAGACTGTTTAAAAAGCTTCAACTAGTTAAGGTTATATTTTTAAAAATAGTTGTATCATTCAAGCCTCTTCACTTATAATTTATATTCTTGGAGGCTCAACCGATGCCCAACACTTAGCCAGTCCCTGAGGATAATATTTAGTTTGACTCAAGAGTAGCCTAACACACTTATTGGCAGGTATATGTTTTGCTAATCAAATTTGCACTTCTAATCTAGAGGACTCAAGGGATAAATTTCTTACCTGCTATTTTACTTAGCTTACAACCCCAAGGGCAAGAACAATTTCCATTATCAGAATTTTGTTCATGATAAGCTATAGCAGGAATAATAAAGAGTAGAAAAGGAAATGCTCTTTTGCTTATGAATCATAATACAAAGAGTTGTGTTTAAGAGGCCCCCTTTAAGAAATCATGATATTATGCTATGTACTATTCATGTCATGTACATATTATAAAAATTATTAACCCTATAATTTTAAACATCTTAAATGTAATCATTTTATATTTTTAGCCATTGTTGTACAGATTTCATTTCTCCTATTAATCATACGGTTTCATATCCTGATTGGAAAAAATTATTAAAATATGTATGATCTGATTAATTTGTTTTAACTAATCTTGTTTTAAGTTCTAGTGTTGAAATTTATGTGGTAATGTTCTCAAGTTATTTTAAAAACAACACCGAGGGCTTTGAGTCTCCTTTTTGGCAGACACAAACTTCATGTCTGTTGAATTCTTGAACAAGTTGAAAATAATGTTTATGTAAATCTGTTCCCCAGGTCAATAATAAAGTTAAATGCTTATAAGAATCTGCCTTTTCTAAGACTTATACAAGTAATAACTTATTCCCCCTTTATCTTTTATTATTTCACTAGAGGCCCGGTGCATGAAATTAGTGCATGGGTAGGATATCTAGGCCTGGCTGGCGATCAGGGCCAAACTGTGGGGCTACCTGTGGGGTGATTAGGGCCCCTGCTCACACTTGCCTTGCCTGGCCTGGTGCCGTCCACTCACTGGCCTAGCCCCCCACCTCTGGTCAGGGCCTGCAGGAAGCTCCTGTGTTGAGTGTCTGCCCCCCGGTGGCCAGTGCACGTCATAGCAAACAGTCGTTTGCGGGTTGTTCTGCTGTTTGGTCAATTTGCATATTAGGGTTTTATATAGATAGATGTTTTTAACATGCCTAAATGTTAATATATATGAATGCATTAATAATTATACAATTTTGATGTCTATTTTCAATTATTTTAGCTTTAGATATTTATTCTACTTTCATTTTTCCCTCCTTTCTATGTTTTTGTTACAGTTCTTCACAGTGGTTTTTCTCTTCTAATTTTGAAATAATTTTCTAATTTCGGCATTTCTTCATATTTTTTTCTTTGTTGCATTATTTACCAAAAGTAATATATTTCTGGGGTCCTCAGCAACTTCTCATGCCTCTGCTTACTTTTAGATGTTCATTTTGGATGTTTAATTGCACTATAATGCTCTGGGACAGATAATTTTTCTTTGATGGCATTAAATAAGGTTCACTCAGACAACTGTTTATTTTTTCAGCTGTTCTTTCATCATAATTTTAATAAAAACTGTGAAATGATCCCAGTCCAAGGAGGCAGCTGACCTAAGAAGGGAACAATAATGTACAAAACTGCTCTGTCTGAGCTCTCAGATGGGTGCTGTCACTGAGAGGGGCTTTCACTTCACCCAGAATGATGATAATGAAGCATGAGCACTGTGGTTCTGAACTCCCTTTGGACCAAGCTTCATGACATGTGGAAAATGTTTCCTGACTTACGAAAACTAATATCAGGACAGAATTTACCAAAAGGCTCAGGTCACTGGGGTGAAAGAAGCATTAACACAATCCTTAAGTACAATCTTTAAGTCATAGGTATCCTACTAATGAAAGAAATATATTTTTTGAAAGCCTATAGGTGAAATAATGATGCAATAATATATTTAATGTGTAATTTTTTAAATTAATAATTCTACTTTCTTGAAAAACAAGTACATGTACTTAAAATGACAATAAATTTAGTACTCTGCATTGATATTTTTTTTGTGTGTGTGTGCAGTAAATGGAAAGTTATAATCTTATAATTTCATTAGGTAAAACTATAGTATGTTCAAAATGACTTCACAGGAAGCAAATGTCACGGCTATTTGAGTTGATATTTGTTACACACTCATGTCACTAAAATCTGGCTAAATAGCAAGATATCAGCTAGTAAATCATTTAAAATTCTAGGGACCATCCATATGTCAGTAATTCAAGGTATCTGTCACCAGATAGTTATAGTACTTTATTTTTCACAAAACAATCATTGGTTGGGCATAAGCTGTTTCTCCAGCTGGCAAATTTGACATATTACGAAACAAAACTGAAATCTAATTTATCTTCCAAGTTTGCAGATATAGGACTTATCAGTGACTTAATCAACCATCGTCACGCTCCATAACAAATCTCATGCAGACTTCTCCCCAGTTTATGGAGAATTAAATCCAAAGTATCTTCGGAATGACAGCCTCAACTGTGGGGTTCATTATAATATCGCCTTACTGAGGACAGCTTCTAGGAAGTCACAGTGTGGCCAAAGCTCTAAAACCTTAAAGCACTGAGCCTTTGTTTGCTTTTTTCTACTTTGTATTTCTGGTTGTTTCTAATTTAGCTGTATTTATTTTCTCATATAACAAACCTGTCAGCATCATCACTAAAAGCATTTTGCAAGCATTAATTAACAATGTCCAAGTTATTAGCTCCTGATATTTTGATCTTGTTTTCTTAGATGGTGGACAAATACTGCCTCAGGCTGTGGACCAAGTTCCCCAGGTGGCATTGGTGCCAATAACGTCTTCATTGGAGGGCTGTCTAGGTCACCTGAGAGACCAAAGGAGAAACACCACCCAAGAAGGAATACTTTATCCCTAAATATTGCTAAACTTTAAATTTTCTCCAAATAAAGAGTACAAGGCTACTTCATGCAACAACATGGTTGTATTGAAACCCCCAAGCCCTGACTAGGACAATCCAGTGCATTTAAAAATCTAACTTTAGGATTATACCACACCATCAGCTTTTAATTGGTAGTAATGAAAATAAAGCCTCAACTGCCGGGAGCCGGTCCATCCTTGCTGTTTCAAGGGACCTGGCATATATGGCATACGGTTCTTAATATGTTTGCTCACCTTCTTGGCGCTGTGAAAGGTTGAATCCCCAGATAGGGATTTTCCCCTGAAAGTTAGGGAGGGAATAAAACCCCTCAACTAAGTGCCAGGCGGGTAATTAATCCCTTTAACTACGAACAATCATGCTTAAACTACATAATCTTTTCTCCCTGGAATGGAGATAAGAAACGCCCTAACCTTTGTAATAGAGATTGATAGGATTGAATCAACTGGTATAAATACAGTTGTAACAAGACAGAAACACTCAGAACTCAGGAGACAGAATTCAGAAGACAGAACCTACACGGAGCCTAGAGACAGAAGAACTTTGCTGGAGAGAGCATGCCGGAGGATCCTGGAGAGGGACTGGCCTCGGAGCCTAGAGACAGAGCCTAGCGGGAGAACATGGCAAGGGATCCTGGACTGAACCTGACTGCAGAAATTGGCAAGAGAACCTGACTAGAACCTGGTGACTGAACCTGACTGGAGGACCTGTACAGAGCCTGGCTGGAGATCCTAACGAGGGAACATGGCTACAGAACCTCGCTGGAAATCCAAAGCAGAGCCTCTCTGGAGATCCGAAGCAGAACCTCTCTGGAGATCCGGGCTGGAGATCCTAGCTAGGCTGCTGATCAACTGAACGCTGTCTCCGTGTCCTTCCTTCTTCGCCGACTCCGTCCACACCTTTGGGGACCCCTGGACCTGCTGGGGTTGGACCCCGGCATCTGGCGCCCGAACAGGGACCCCTACGTAAGCCCCACTCTCGGGATGGATAGGACTCCACCATAGGAAGAGGGTGGATAGTCTTCGCCGACTCCGTCCACACCTTTGGGAACCCCTGGAACAGGATTCCCCTAGGTAAGCCCCCCTCCCCCATTGAGAACCCCCACACTCGGGACGGATCAGACTCCACCGTAGGAAGAGGGTGGATAGTCTTCGCCGACTCCGTCCACACCTTTGGGAACCCCTGGAACAGGATTCCCTTAGGTAAGCCCCCCCCATTGAGAACCCCACACTCGGGACGGATAGGACTCCACCAGGGTGCTACAGACCCCCCTATAGAGGATAAGTAGGGTAAGAAGGTGGATAGTACAGAATTTAGATTGAGAAGATGTGCCATACTGAGTCCAAAGAAAGAAGACTCTGTATTGATTCTTAGATTGAGAAGATGTGCCATACTGAGTCCAAAGAAAGAAGACTCTGTATTGATCTTTAGATTAAGAAGATGTGCCATACTGAGTCTAAAGAAAAAAAGACTCCGTATTGATCTTTTAACACATATGCTTGCTAGCAGAGGAATTAAGGTTACTCCCAGTCAGATGGAACATTTTATACAAGATATACGTCCATGCTTTTCTGAGGAAGGAAAGGTGCCGGAAAGGTAAATGTAGAGGCATGGGAGAAGGTAGGCCCAAGGAGCCTTATCCTTAACCCCACTGCAGCCTTTCCACCCCGGGAAAGTGCAGGATTGGCAAGCTCTCCCTGGGGTGATAGATCAGGACTCAGGTAATAGCAGAAAGCGCCAATCCTACTCTTAAAATGGATACAAGAGAGCGTTTCAGGTTTTTCTTTTTAATGCTTGCTTTTAAAAAATAAAAAAGGGGGAATTTGCCGGGAGCCGGTCCATCCTTGCTGTTTCAAGGGACCTGGCATATATGGCATACGGTTCTTAATATGTTTGCTCACCTTCTTGGCGCTGTGAAAGGTTGAATCCCCAGATAGGGATTTTCCCCTGAAAGTTAGGGAGGGAATAAAACCCCTCAACTAAGTGCCAGGCGGGTAATTAATCCCTTTAACTACGAACAATCATGCTTAAACTACATAATCTTTTCTCCCTGGAATGGAGATAAGAAACGCCCTAACCTTTGTAATAGAGATTGATAGGATTGAATCAACTGGTATAAATACAGTTGTAACAAGACAGAAACACTCAGAACTCAGGAGACAGAATTCAGAAGACAGAACCTACACGGAGCCTAGAGACAGAAGAACTTTGCTGGAGAGAGCATGCCGGAGGATCCTGGAGAGGGACTGGCCTCGGAGCCTAGAGACAGAGCCTAGCGGGAGAACATGGCAAGGGATCCTGGACTGAACCTGACTGCAGAAATTGGCAAGAGAACCTGACTAGAACCTGGTGACTGAACCTGACTGGAGGACCTGTACAGAGCCTGGCTGGAGATCCTAACGAGGGAACATGGCTACAGAACCTCGCTGGAAATCCAAAGCAGAGCCTCTCTGGAGATCCGAAGCAGAACCTCTCTGGAGATCCGGGCTGGAGATCCTAGCTAGGCTGCTGATCAACTGAACGCTGTCTCCGTGTCCTTCCTTCTTCGCCGACTCCGTCCACACCTTTGGGGACCCCTGGACCTGCTGGGGTTGGACCCCGGCACTCAACATTAATCACATCAATTTTGTATTTCTCCTTTTTTAAGACCTGTTTTTCCCACTTATTTTCCATATATATGAAATATATATGCAAATACATCTATACTTCACCTCCTCTTTTTCCTTACACTACCATAAAGTTTTCAACATTGAACTTTACTTCCTTCTTTCCTGTATTTAGACAATTTTAAATGTTGCTTTGAATTTGAGATCTGACTTCAAATAGATGCATAGATAGATGATAGTAAATAAATATATAGACAGATAATAGATAAGTAGATAGATAGATGATAGATGATCATCATATATAATAAAAGGCTAATATGCAAATTGTCCCCTTGACTGGGAATTCAACCAGGAGTTTGACTGGCAGTTTGACCAGGGGGCGGGGCCAGTGGCCAACTGCCTGCAGCCCCTCCCCCGGGCTGCCCCTGCTCCCGATTACCCACCCAACCTGATCAGGGGTGGAGCCAGCTGGCCAACCACCCATGGCCCCTCCTCCCGGCTGGCCCTGCCGGCTGGGGACAGGCTGGCTGGTGGATACCACCCATGCATGAATTTGTGCACCTGGCCTCTAGTAAATAGATAATAGAAAGATGGATATGTAGGTAGATATTGTTATCTTTTAACTTCTTGATGTTTCTCCCCATGCTAAGAACTAAGCAAGATTTACCTAGTCTTTCTACGTAAATAAATTTTTTAACATGAGTACCACTTTCTGTGATAGTGTGTTATATATGGAAAAAGCATAAAATACAGAGTAATAAAACTTGGAGTTTTATTTCAACACTTACTTTCTCTGAATCCTAATAACATTATGTAATCTCTCTGAGATATGTATTTTTTATATGTGAGTGAGGATAGTTACATCAGTTCTACATGTCAAATAGGGTCATTAAAGAAAATAGAAATAGCACTTTTCATACTTTCTAAAAGGGAAGGATGAGACATTTATGTACATATGTATGTATGTATGTATGTATGTTATTATTCCAGTACATCACAGACCACACTTTTATAAAATAAAATTTGTTAAACTTAATTATTGAAAAATTAAAAGAAAAAAAGAAAATTCAGAACATATAAGATGCAGGTCACATTTTTAAATAATAATTAGATTTAACTGAATAAAAATTATTCTGTTGAATTGCCATAAAAGTTTATAAGCATTTACTCAATTTTTGCACTTATTTTATTGGGGACTAAAAGAGAGCAGTTCTGATTATTCTTTTCTGTTTTAGCCATTACATATATAATCCACTATGGTTATTTTATTCAGCAGGCCTGTGGTTGCCTTTTATTACTAACAGGGCTTCTTTATTCCACAAATATTCTTAAACATATAAATATGCACAATATAAAACAGTTTCAACTCTAAAGACTACTATATTATAGGCTATTAACTTTACTTCTCAATTTGAGTTCTTAAATTTAACTATTATGCAAAGTCTACTACATATGTAAAAGATTCAAAAGGACACTAGCAAAAACAAACACTGTTAAATGAAACTTATAAATACTTAGACATGTCTAATATGTTAAGTTAAAAAAAAAGAAAATATGTTAGGGTAAATTATTTTCATTATCCTCTCCAAAATGTCAGCTTTGTAACTATCTTGTATCTTCTACTTCTAATTATAATATAACTAGTGACCTGGTGCATGAAATTCATGCACATTAAAAGGGAATTAATTAGAGGAAATATTTTAATATTGCTATTTGCCCTTTCTCTATAATAGAAGTGTCAGAGATGAAAGAAAATTAGTAAAATGTATATGAAAATCTTCCTCTTGTCAGAGTCTGGAACGCGCCACAGGAACCAGAGTGAAGGCCCTGCCCATTCACATGCACCTTGAAATCTCACAAGACCCAGACCTAGCCAGCCCCACCCTCATTGGGCTAGATCCAGACCTGGCTGGCCCCACAGGATGGGGGCATGGCCTAAGGTCTCCTGGTCCACTGCTGGGGTGGGGGGCGTGCACTGAGGTCCCCTGGCCCGGGGTGGGGTGTGTGTCTTGAAGTTCCCTGGCCTGGGCCAGGGGGCACAGCCTGAGGTCTCCTGTCAAGCCCCGCCAGGCATGGGGCGCAGCCTCAGGTCCCCCAGCCCAGGGCAGGGTGCATGGCTTGAGGTCCCCTGGCCCGGGTTGGGACAGGGGCAATACCTTGAGGTCCCCATCAAGCCCCGCCAGGTGGGGGGCGTGCCCTCAGGTCCTCTGGCCTGGTCCAGGGTGGGGGTCATGCCTTGAGGTCCCCCATCAAGCCCTGCCAGGCAGGGGGTGTGGCCTGAGGTCCCCAGCCTGGCACTGGGGCAGGGGGCACAGCCTCAGGTCCCTGCTGATTGCTCATTAAGTCTCTTTACAGAAACTTGGTCTCCGCTGTGGGCGCAGCCATCTTGTGTTATGGAATCCCCATCTCCACTGTGGGTGCAGCCATTTTGACCATTACGGCATGATGGTCAATTTGCATATTGTTGGATGCAAATCCAAGATGTTGGATTTATTCAGCCAATTTCTATAAAGAGTTAAGAGAAAAATGCATATCTATTATTCTCTTTATCTTTCTTTTGAGATTTAAAGGAGTTTGAGTTTTCTGTTAGGTAAGCAATTGAAACTAAAATTAAGCTTACTTGAAAAATTGAGAAAGAGAGATATATTTATGTAAAGTGATGTGTTCAAGGTCACTCAGTAAATCAATGAGAATGATAACTAAAATGTATTTTATACTTTTCCTGCTTTATCCCTTTTCATTGGAATATCCCTGACTGGTTCTTCTCTCTCACAAAGGCTGAAATATTGCAAATGAATGAAGAGATTGTCTTTAAAAGATTTATTACATATATCCTAAGAAAGTTAAAATGTATGAAGAACAGTTCAGACAAATAAGCACTTTTTCACACCATTTGAAATTCAGGGCTAGAGATAAGTTTAAATTTACAGTTAGAAGAAAAAAATTACAGTGAGAGTATCTCCAGGACCACACACAATCAACCATGCATTACGCAGAGCAGATTCTTAATCAATGCTTGCAGAATAAATATATACATTAATGAGTAGAGTAATAAAATGTTATTTATATAAAATAAAACAAATTGTCATGTTCAAAAGTAATCATTCATTTGTGTACAATATATAACAGGCAATAAATTAGTTGCTTGGAATACAAGTTTTACTTCATGATCTCAATGAGCTTATAGTCAAACCAAGGAAAGACAGGTAAAGAAACAGTTATTCACAGACTGTAAAGTGTTATGACCCAGGTTGGCACCAGTCTCCTAGTTGGATGTCATCGGGTCCTGGGAGGAAGCACAGCCTGGTGATGTTAGGCATTCCAGGAAAAGGTAAGCATCTATATAGTTCAGGACAAAAGCTCAATTCACTGTGAAGAGAACACAAGATCAATAAAAGTTTATGCCTCATGGATACTCATACACTAAATATTTTTCTATTTTAATAAACTAAAATACTTTGTTTTGTTTTTTTGATTTTTTAAAATATTTTCTTATTTTTTTCTTCTTTATCCCTTAATTATCTTTTTTTAAATTAAATCTTTATTGTTCAGATTATTACAGTTGTTCCTCTTTTATCCCCCCATAACTCCCCTCCTCCCAGTTCCCACCCCACCCTCCGCCCTCACTCCCCACCCACTGTCCTCATCCATAGGTGCACGATTTTTGTCCAGTCTCTTCCCCCATCCCCCACACCCCTTCCCCCCCCAAGAATAGCCAGTCCATTCCCTTTCTATGTCCCTGATTCTATTATAATCACCAGTTCATTCTGTTCATCAGATTATTTATTCACTTGATTCTTAGGTTCACTTGTTGATAGATGCATATTTGTTGTTCATAATTTGTATCTGTACCTTTTTCTTCTTCTTCCTCTCCTTAAAGGATACCTTTCAGCATTTCCTATAATACTGGTTTGGTGGTGATGAACTCCTTTAGCTTTTCCTTATCTGTGAAGCTCTTTATCTGACCTTCAATTCTGAGTGATAGCTTTGCTGGATAAAGTAATCTTGGTTGTAGGTTCTTGGTATTCATCACTTTGAATATTTCTTGCCATTCCCTTCTGGCCTGCAAAGTTTCTGTTGAGAAATCAGCTGACAGTCGTATGGGTATTCCCTTGTAGGTAACTGAGTTTCTTTCACTTGCTGCTTTTAAGATTCTCTCTTTGTCTTTTGCTCTTGGCATTTTAAGTATGATGTGTCTTGGTGTGGTCCTCTTTGGATTCCTTTTGTTTGGGGTTCTTTGAAGACAATTTTAATATAGGTGCAGTTTGTGGCAGAGGGGGAGTGCTGGTATGCAGTAGCCATCTCTATTTTCTTCTGGTGGATATCTCTCGATTCCAAAATCTGAAAGGCTGAGAAGTTTACCTTAGATTTCTTCAAAGGTAGAGCTCACGATGCAAATAGATTTTACTACTTTGAAGTTGGCATTTGGGTGAGATTTTGAAATCAGAACTGATAAACTATATTCTTTTTCCTAAATCTTCATCTGAAGATATTTTTATTGATTTTAGAGAGAGGAAAGGGGAGAGAGAGAGAGAGAAACACTGATCTGAGAGAGAAACATCAATTGGTTGCCTCCCATATGAGCCTCAACTGGTGAGCAAACCACAACCTAGGTGTGTGCCCTGACTGACAATTGAACCTGTAACTTTTTGGTGTACAGAATGATGTTCAACCAACTGAGCCACCAAGCCAGGGCTGACAGACTATATTCTTGCTGCTTCACTTGGTGCTGCTAACAGTCTTCTTTTGGAGATATTGGGTATTTTCCCTGAGCATTTGAGTGTCTAGTCATAGTGCTATGGGTATCAAGGTGCATTTGGCAGTGGAGATGGCAGGAACCTCCTTAGGCTCAGAGTGTAGCAATGATGGAGTCCACTTGACCACAGCAGTTCCCCTACAGCCTACCTGTGACCACCTTCCTGAAGAGTGTAGGGAGCAGCTGCCTTAGCCGGTGTGATGATGGTGTTCTCAGAGTCTTTCCTGGTAGTCCTGCCAAAATCCCACTTTTCTAGCTATAATGGTAGCACCCAATTTTCCATACCAAATCCCTTTCCACTTTCAGTAGTTAGAATTATTCCTTGCAGTCTAACTGGACAGAAGCTTGGTTAAACATGGTCTTATGAAAATACAAAATATGCCCAGGTAGTGTGGCTCAGCGGTTGCAAATGGACCTATGCACCAGCAGGTTCTGGTTTGATTCTGTTGTGGGCTCAGTCCATGGGATGGGGGAGGCACACATGCAGGAGGCAGCCAATCTATGTTGATGTTGCTCTCTAGTTGATGTTTCTATCTCTCCCTTCCTCTCTCTCTAAAAATCAATAAAAGCATATTTTAAAGTAAAAAAAGAAAGAAGAAATAAATGAATCTTACACCACCTAAAGAAAACTTTAATTTATAGATGTTGCTTGTTCCTAAAGATACCATATTCTAAGCATTTTATATAATGTCTTATTCACCTCTAACGCCCACCATTTTTTATGCCTCTAACATATCGCTGCTCAGGAAATGATGGCTGATAATCAATCAAATAAAAATTTTTTCAATCTATCCAAATTTACTTTTCTCTAAATTTTAAGTATTTTTAAAAAATTCTGTTTGGTATACATTAGGTATAAATGAGAGTATATATAATTTTCCACGTTCAAGTTAATAGACTTTACCTTTAACATTTCTTGGTATTTTGTGCAACAAATTAACTAGTTAATTCATTCACTTTAAATTGTGATATATACACTAAACAACAATGGCTTCGATATATCCAAGTCAGCTATTTCAGCCAAACCATGAAGGAGATTCAAGAAAGTTCAGGAGAGACCAAGTTAGCACTTAGGTAAACACCGATACTTGCTGCCTCCCACAACCACATCAACATTACAACTAAGATACAGAACAACCATCATTCAGAACCACCTAAAACCTGGCTGAATGGAAGTCCCACAGCTAGAGAAGTAAAGAAGAAAGCACACAGAGACTAGTAGGAAGGGTGGAGGCATGGAGTGGGCTGGTCTGACACCCCTGTGTGGCATTTTGTTCATTTGGGAGGGATATCTGGGCTGCAGAAGCCTCCCATAAGGAGCAAGGGGTCTCAACCCACATCAGACCTCTAGCCCAGGGTTCCAGAGCTGGGAAGAGAAGTCCCCATAATTTCAGGATGTACAAACCAGTGGGGATTGTGGCTGAGTGACATGGTGGTTGCTGGAGACCCAGGCAGTCCCTTTAAAGGGCTGGTAGATTCACTCCCTCTGAGCTCCAACACTGGGGCAACAGCTCCTGAGGAGCCAGAGATATATGGGGAGGAACTGGAGTGTCTGGCATTGGAGCAAGAGATCAGGGGCAGCTTTCTCCAGACAGAAGTACTTGCAGTGCTCATTATTCCTATGCTGAGACCTCCCCTGTCCCAGAGCTGACTGGAAGCCATACCTGAGTTTCCATCAGAGTGGCTAGCACTGTTTGCTATGCCCTGGTGATTCTTTGAGACCCTGCCCTATTCAATTTGCAGCCCCACCCAAGCTATTTGCATCAGCTTTTCCATAGGAATGGCCTGTCCTGGGCTCAGGCTTCAGACTTTCCTAAAATATCTCAAACAAGCAGCAGCTAGTGTCAGCATACCCCATACCTATTGATAATATCAATAAGAGGCCCAAGACAGCTTGGCCTCGCCTGGGCACTTCCAAGCCCAATACAAGTAGCAGACACCTGTAGGTTGCTCTCTAGCTCCTGCCAGGTGGCCTTAGGCAGTGGCTGACTTTGCACCTCCCAGGAGGCCCCAGATCCAGTGCACAGCTTCAGACCCTACCAGATTACAACTTTACACATCCACAAGAGACACACTCAATGGGAAGAGCCAATAAACACCAAAGCTGAAGCAAGTTCTGCTCCACAGGGATGCCTCCTGCACAGAAGCTCTTCCATTGTATTGCACTGGTCCTCACAGCCATTTGGTCTGGAGATCAGTTCCTCCCAGTGATGCCAAAAACAATCAAGGCTCAACTACAACAAGGCTTTGCACACAGACCACATAGGGGAGCATCTAGAGAACCCAGGTAAGGTGAGTGGGGTGGCTGAGCCACTGGTCCCCACTGGACACTTAATATATAAGAACCCCCTAAAAGCTGGCTGAATGGAAGTCCTACAGCTAGAGAAGTAAAGAAGAAAGCACACAAAGCCACTCTATCAAATCCAGGATACGTAGCAGCTCTACCTAATACAAAGAAATAAATACAGAGAAGCAGCCAAAATACAGAGACAAAGAAACATGTAACAAATGGAAGAACAAAGAAATATCCAGAAAAAGAGCCAAATGAAATGGAAGCAAGCAAACTACTAGATACAGAGTTTAAAAAAATGGTTCTGTCATTGCTCAAGGATCTTAATGAGAGCTTCAAGCGTCTTGGTGAGACTTTCAAGGAACTTACTGAGAATTTCAAAGACATAAAAAAGGACCAGTCATAAATTAAGCATACACTAACTGGATAAAGAATAATTTACAAGGACTCAACAGTAGAGTAGAGGATTCTGATAATCAAATCAATGCTTTGGAATATGAGGAAGCATTGATTTCTCTCTCCATAGTACTTCCTTTATTTTCCACAAAACCCTCACTTGACTCCGTGACTAGTTCCAACGTATTTGTGTGCACATAACTGTCAACAATAGAAAGGACAATTCCCCACGTGGAGGCTTCACATTTACTGTGCTGAGCATGACTTACTAAAGAAGCGAATGATTTCAAAGTCACAACTAGTGGGCTGCCTTCATAAACATGTGTTTATGGGAATATGTACACACTTTGGGTAGGAGAAATGGTAGGAGCAATAAAATGAAGGAAACTTTTATAATGGAAATCACCCTATCTCTCCATTCTTTGATGTGTCTGGCAGGTTGAGACAATGGGAACAGATACATATAGAAAGGGTATGCTGTGGGGACTTCTTGAAGACTTGGATACAGTTAGTTGAGTTTTACCTTTTGGTTGGTGAGAATTACTTGATAATGCTGCACTTTTAAGGTTCTAGCAATTTTATTCTTTATCTTCTCCTTTAACAGTATCTCCACCTCATATACTTTATTAATATTTCTACATTTTAGGATAACCCAAATTAAGAAGAAGAAATTTGCTCTACTGACTGTCGACGATGAAATGATCTGGCAAGTATAGAGAGTCAGCTGAAGGTTTTGGTTCATGGAGTGATGAACTATTCTTGGAGTGATGTTAGTAACCCAAGATCTCTCCCTAAATGGCCAGAAGTTAGACTAACAACAAAACAGTCTGTGTGCATGTAGAGAATAAGGGAGAAGAAGTGGTCTGAGAGGGACCCATTAATTCAGCACAGACTAAAGGTTGGGTTACCATATTATAGACAAATCAATGTTCAAAGGCAAGACAGCTTTCTTTAGTCAAATCAGATATTAAGACATAGAGGCATAGCAGATAAGGAGACAGATTCCAAAGCATCAACAGGCCCTGCCAAATAGCTATAATTTCATGTCAAATGATGTCATATTACCAACTGTGAGTATGATATAGTTCAATGTCAGTACAGTCAGTTGAAACATGAAAAATGTCACTCGCTTTGTTCACATATTGTCAAAATGTCTCTTTGTCAGTTTCTCATAAATTTGCAGTAAATGCCTTATTGAACTACAGACTTTCCAGGCTGTTTCATATAAATAAAATTTCATATGACTTAGAAAGTCTTGAAATTATGGCATCATCTTAAAGAAACCCCAGGTATTTTGGGGTTCACAAATATTCATAAGAACGCATAATTATTTGGCCCGCCACTTAAACATTAATGTTTAGTCTAAGTTGAAAATGTACATTAATGAACCAAAAATATCTCCTACATGTCTTTAATATTTAAAGTTTACTCTATGCTTAAAACATACTGTAAACAAATATAAGCTTTCTCTAATAAGGAGTCCAGACCTTACAGCAGATGCACCTGTTTGTCAGATATTATCATTTTGTTTCCAGATCAGATACAATGCCCTTTGTGAGATTTGATTTCTCAATTACCTTTTTGCAAAAGGTTGGAACCATTTTCATCTCTTATTTTGTCTCTACTGCACCATATGTTATTACACTATATATGCAATTTATATATGCATTCTGTTAGGTGGAGTCCAGCAAAAAGGAGGAAAAAGGAGCAACCTTTAAACGGACGATTTTCAGGTCTGTACTGTCCTCAAAAAGCAATATGGGAGGGATGCTAGCCTCTCTGTGAGATTGCATTATGATCTAGTGACCCTGAAAATAAGGTCAGAAGGAGGTCTCCCTGCTAACTGGAAAACTAATCAATATAATTCAATATAAGGATTGGTGTCCCCAAATCACATAACTTCTCTCCTTTTCGTTCCCCTTCAATATCAGCCCTGAGACTCCAGCCTCTGACTCATGGTTCTCCCCATTGCTCACATACCCATAGGCCTGCATGTAGGCAAATGCTAATGAAAAACTATAAAAATCTTATAATTATTGATTAGGTATGCAATAATAAAAAGAAGACTTTTAATCAAATGTCATTTTCATATTTAACTTGTTTGAACTGAGATTTACTGCTTGAAATTTGATTTAACTTTTTTCACTTAAAACAATAACTTGAGGATATAGAATTTATTCAAATAGAATACATGCATAGAATTTTGCTTATACAAAAGCCCAATTATTTATATTTGTAGCAGGTTTACAAAGAAACTTCTCTTGTGGACTGGTCTGCATTTGATTCAGATCAGGTACAGTTACTGAGAAGGAAAGCAAGACAAAGGGTAAAAGGTCACTGGTGACTAATTTTCTGAAAACTAGCAGCTTGTGTAAGTAATAGAACATTTATTGCCTTTCAATGTTGTCCCGGCAATGAGCTAGAAAATCCATAAGAATTCCCAGCCCTAGCCTTTATTAAAGCATAGCCCTGGATTAGTTTAATGTGCAATTTAAAGTCACTGCCTGCCAATACTTTGCTTACTTTCCTTAAGTAGGGTCATTTTCCACCCCTACCTCCCAATAAAGTATAAATGCAAAAAAAAAAAAAAAAAGTGTGTTTTTCCTAATCATCTAAGAGTGAATCTTTTTCTAGTTTAAGTTATACATTTATTTCTTCTTACATAGTACTGATCCTGACAAAATGACCAATCCCAAATGAAACTCTTTTTATTCAGAATAAAGTCCTGAAAGTGGGAAAATTAAGGTTTGTTCCCTTTGTGCTCATCTGCTTCCTGCACAGGTGTACCCGGCCTTAATATTTCAATGCTTATGAAAGATTTAGGTACTCATGGATGGTTTTATAGAATATTTTAAAACATATTTACCATATAATTTTAAGACTAAAAGTATTTTTTTTACTATAAATTTTAAATATTTATTAAAAAACTAGTGACCTGGTGCACGAAATTCGTGCACGGGTGGGGGAGTGTCCCTCAGCTGGGCCTGCATCCTCTCCAATCTGGGACCCCTCAGGGGATGTCCAACTGCCAGTTTAGGCCCACCCCCAACTGTCCCCCACTGCCTGCCTGCTCACCCCCAACTGCCCCCTCTTACCAGCCTGCTTGCCCTTAACCTCATGGCCCCCAACTGCCCTCCCCTGCCCACCTCATGACCCCCAACTACCCCCTCTGTTGGCCTGATCACCCCCAACCGTGTCCCCCCTGCTGGCCAGCTTGCCCCCAACTGCCCCCAACTGCCCCCCACTGCCAGCCTGCTCACCCCCAACTGCCCTCCTCTTCTGGCCTGATAGCCCAGAACTGCCTCTGCCTCAGCACCGCCACCATGGCTTTGTCTGGAAGGTCTCCCAGAAAGTCTCCCAGTCTAATTAGCATATTACCCTTTTATTAGTATAGGTGATTCTTAACAGAGTAATGCTATCAGATACTGGATACAAAGGAAAACTCACATTATTTGATGCTAAGATTTGTGAATATTTTATCTCAGAATCCTCTAAACAACTTCATAAAACTGCCTTCAACATCATCTTTTTAAGGATGAGCAAACTGTAACTCAGAAAATTTAGTAAGCTAGTATAAATCCAAGAACTAAAGAATTAAAGCATTTCTTATGTTGTTGTTTGTCACAAAAATGTCCCTAATTCTTTTTATGACTCTATATTGTTTTCCAGAAGCATGTTGTGGTCAGAATATCCTTCAGGGCTTCTGATAAGGTCTCTTATTTGGTACTAGGGGCCCAGTGCATGAATTTGTGCAAATTGAACTGTGAGCCACAAGGCTGCAATGGGCCCAGGGGGGGGTCTTGGCCCATCCTCCCTGCCCCCACCTGGCCGCTCCTACTGCGGCCTCCTGTTCCCTGTCTGCCAGCAGCCCTGCTCCCGCCACCACTGCTCCCACCCACTGACGGCACTGAGCGATCGCGATCGGGACTGGCGCCGGGTGCTAGGAGCCGGCAGCATGTGTGAGTGGCAGCTCCGGTGCCAGCTGCAGGTCATGTGTTCACTGCCCAAAGTCAAATCTTTTTCCATCACCATTTTTCCCACTTTACCCTCTTCTTTACCCCACCTCTGTTTCACTGTGGCAATCACCATACTGTTGTCTGTTCATGAGGTGTTTTTTTTTATTTGCTTATTTGTTTGTTTTTGCTTAACCCCTTCTCCTGTTTCACCTAGCTGCCCAAACCATTCCTCTCTGACTGCTGTTCTCTGTATCTATGAAGCTGTTTTTATTTTTTTGTTAGATATTTTATTCATTATGTTATACATATTAGTGAAATAATATGGCATTTCTCTTTCTCTGACTGGGTTATTTCACTTAGCATAATGCTCTCCAGGTTCATCCATACTGTAACAAAAGGTAAACTTTCCTTCGTTTTTAATGGCTGAGTAGCATTCCATTTTGTAAATGTACCACAGCTTTTTTAATTGCTCATCTACTGATGGGCACTGGGGCTGTTTTCAAATCTTAGCTATTGCAAATAGTGCTGCAATGAATATAGAGGTGCATATATTCTTTCAAATTAGTGTTTCAGGTTTCTTTGGATATATTCCCAGAACTGGAATCATTGGTTCATAAGGCAGTTCCATATTTAAATTTTTGAAGAAAATCCATTCTGTTTTCTATAGTGGCTGCACCAGTCCAAATTTCCACCATCAGAGCATTAGGGTCCCCTTTTCTCCACATCCTCATCAGCACTTGCTTGTTTTTTGTTGATTTATTGATGATAGTCATTCTGACAGGTGTGAGGTGATATCTCATTGTGGTTTTAACGAGCATTTCTCTGATGATTAGTGATATTGAGCATCTTTTCATTTGTCTATTGGCCATCAGTATGCCCTCTTTGGAGAAATGTCTGTTCAGGTTCTTTGCCCATTTTAAATTGGGTTGTTTGTTCTCTTGGTATTGAGTTGTATAAGTTCTCTATAAATTTTGAATATTAACCCCTTATCCTATGGATCATTGGTGAATATCTTCTTCCATTCAGTAGGTTGTCTTTTTATTATGTTGATGGTTTCTTTTGCTATGCAAAAACTTTTTAGCTTGATGTAGTCCCATTTGCTTATTTTTTATTTTGTTTCCCTTGCCCAGGGAGATATATCAGAAAAAATATTGCTACAAGGAATGTCTGAGATTTTATTACCCATGTTTTCTTCTAGGATTTTTATGGTTTTGAGTCTAACATTTAAGTTTTTAATCCATTTAGTGTTTATCTGAGCAAGATGTAAAAGATGGTCTAGTTTCTTTCTTTCTCTCTTTCTTTCTCTCTTTCTTTCTTTCTTTCTTTCTTTCTTTCTTTCTTTCTTTCTTTCTTTCTCTCTTTCTTTCTCTCTTTCTTTCTTTCTTCCTTTTCTTTTTGCATGTATCTGTCCAATTTTCCCAGCACCATTTAGTGAATAACATGTCTTTACCCCATTGTATGTTCTTGCCTCCTTTGTCAGATATTAATTGACCATAAAGGTGTGGTTTTATTTCTTGGCTCTCTATTCTGTTCCAAGTCCAAGCTCATGGAAAATAAAAAGGGAATTTCATAACTAGAAGATTTTTAAAGAAAGTCTTTTTTTTTCATCATTAAACCTATAAAATGAGATTTAGGACATGGAAGCAGGTACCAAATGAAGGCGAAGAAAAAAAATTATGCTGGTGCTACTTTGCTATTTTTTGATAGAAATTACTATTGTTAAATATTGTTAAATATTATTTTAGAGTTATATTATTATGCTGATATTTGCTTTGTCTTAAAAATCATAAGGGGGTAGGAATCTGGTTTCAGTCATGTTGGTATCTTTGTTATCTCCCATAATTCTTGGCACGTGAAAGGTTCTTCTTAAATGTCTGTGATTGTATATAATGGCCAATGAAATACATACTCCCACCTAAAACCTCATAAATTTGGAAGCTGCAATATTAAGATTGAAGAGAACAATTTTTCCATCAGTTTACACTAAGGTGACTAATTTAGATATCCAGTATGAACGTAAGACAAATTTCCAGTACAGACTTTTCAGAAGAAATGTTTTAGAACTGAACCCTGCAAGGAAAATAAAACCCCAGAAGCAAAAAAATGGATATGAAGACCAGTTTACTAAGAGCTGAGGAAAGTGGTCATAAGTGGCCACTAAGAATATAAATATATCTTCTGAGGTCAAGAGATCTGCACATGAAAAGTATCCAGTGATGAGTCCTACCAAGAACTAGAAAATTACACCTGAAGACAATGAGTCATGCTTAAGATCTGGCCAGGCCTACAGAGAACAAGGCCAATGGAAATAGTACCTAATCAATTGTGATCTTACTTCTCTCTTCCTAGTATTTTTCCTCCCCAAACTCTCACTTTAGAGAGGTCAGAAACAGCTAGTAACTGAGGTGAGAAAGGAGGAAAAATAAAACTGAGAATAAGGCAAAAACAACCCTTTTCCATTTCACATTTCCAGTCCAAAGGAAGCCTAGCTTGGGAAAGGGGTAGATTTGATATTGAATTGGTTTTGGAGTTTTGGTTAAGACATTAGATTAGATAAACTGGGTTTTAAAGTGAAACAGTGCTTAAGGCTTAATGTAAGGGCAAGGCTGTCTGACACCAGCGGCCTGGAGATTTTGAAAGGAACGAAGGCAGATTAAACCCTTCCGACTCACAACCCTGGTCCATCAGTTGATAGTAGAATACTGTCCCCACTAGGGTATGTGTTCAATCACTCTCTCAGAGGCCACATTTACCAAAGGCTCATGCAGGACAAGGTTGTTTGTGCTTCTCTCTCTCATTTCAGTTTGAAGGACAGCAGTCCATGCCTTCTCCTCCAGGATGTCTGGAAAACACAGGCTCTGGAGTGCTGTGTCTTTATGGGGGAAGCCCGCGCTTCCCTCCACTTTCTTATACAGTCAGCAGGAAGGAGGGCAGGGTGAATGCAGCCATCCCACTACCCTCTAGGGCAGGGTGTGTATATTGCACAGGACAGTTTCTCACATTACTGAGGCCACAACTTGACCACAAGGCCCCCCCAGGGTACATGTAGATTTATTCTGGGCAACCATGTGTCCAGCTAAACTTCTATTACTTTGGACAGAGAGGAAAAGAAATCTGGGTCTATGTCACTGACATATTCTGAGAAGGAATGAAAAATAAAACCATCTCTAACAGAAATGAATATTTAATTCAATGTATAGATTGCAGGATCTATAAATAAACCAAATTAACTCTTTTAAGTACAAAAACCAGCTTTCCAAAATGTCCATTATTTACTTAGTAAATATTATTTGCAGAACAGTTTTAAAATAAAAAAAATGGTGCTCACACAAAAATTTTCTTGGGTACCTCAACTTGTCCCCTGTAGCCCTGCTAAAGGCAGTCAGAGTTACAACCCCAAAGGTCCCAGAGAAAGCAGAAGCAGCTGGCTATAACTGGGAAGGTGATTGAAGTTTCTTACTTAACACTAAATATTCATACAAATTTTGTACTCTGGCTTATTATTACTTTAATAATAAAGTAATATTTTCAGTTATTTAAAAATCAGTATAAAACATAATACATTTTATGTTGTTCTACTTTAGGAAGCTGGGGTTTAAAGGGGCCAAAAAAATAGCCATACACAAGCTACAAAAAGATTAGTGTAATAAATATAATCCAAGTGACAAAAAGGTAATTATCAAATATTGTGATGGCTTATACATTTCTAATCTTTGAGTCAATCACATAGAAGTGAACTAACAGACTACCAAATACAAAATGTTGTAATTTTGTATGCCAACAAAATCTGAAATAGAAAACAATAGACTAAATTGGTATATAAACAAACATAAAATTCAGTAAAATATGAATAATAAATAAATATATCTTTAAATGTTTATCCTCATAATAATCAAGTACCATGAACATTACAACACCCTGAAGCACAATTGTATGCATTCTAAACTGATAAAATATTGCTTAAAATTATAACATTTTATGCTGCTGATTTCATAAATAAATAGATATTTTTCACATAATTTGTTTGAAAACCAAAGGTAAACATTGCAAAAACAGCAAAGTTTTTCATTCTTCTTGACCAACTAACCCATTAATGGGAAATTATGTTTATTTAAAAGACTATCAGAGAAGCATTGATCAGACCATCAAACCTCAGGGGAAGGTAGGGGAGGGTTGGGGTAGGAGGGAGAGATCAACCAAAGGACTCTTATGCATGCATATAAGCTTAACCAATAGACACAGACAACAGGGGATGAGGGCATGCTTGTGGGTGTGGGGGGCAATGGGGTGATAAGGACACATATGTAATACATTAATCAATAAAGAAAAGAAAAAAAGTAAAAGGAAGAAAAAAAACTTTCTTGGTTCCATTGTATGCTCTTGTATCCTTTGTCAAATATTAATTGAGCATAATGGCTTGGGTTGATTTCTAGGTTTGCTGTTCTGTTCCATTTATCTATATGCTTGTTCTTGTGGCAGTATCAGGCTGTTTTGAGTACAATGACTTTATAGTATAATTTGAAAGAAAATGAGGAATCACCAGAAAAGAAACTAAATGACATAGAGACAAGTAATTTAGTTCATTTTAAAGTTCATGTAGATATTTGTTTAGCTGGTGGAAGAGTGGGAATGAAGGAAGTAGTAACAACATGACAAAATGTCATAAAGATAGAGAAGTAGATAAATGCAATGCTCATTTGAGGAAGACAAGACTTTCTGGCTTGCCTACAAAAGTTGTCAGTTTGTAAACTATGTTCCAGTTAACATTTTAAAAAATGTATTATATTGTTGATGGATATTTGGATAGTTTCCAGCGTTTGGCTAGTGCAGAAAGTGCTGCTATGTACATTTGAGTATATGTCCTTGGTAGACATATGTGCAAATTTCTGATAGGTATAAACTGAAGAATATTTGATGCATGGGGTACAGATATGTTCTGCTTTAATAGATATATTTATCCACCGTTCTGATATACTCTTTTGTAAGTGTACTAGTATGTTTAGAAAGAACATTGCCCATTTTCTATTGATTTTTTGTGTGTCCCCTCTCTCCCCCATTGGTTTCTGAAGAACACACTTTTTTTACAAGCAGCATATTGACAGAAGAGTTGTGAAAATTATCGTAGAAGGACTATGAAAGCTATGGGAGCAGCTCTCAGAAAGAAAGTGTCAGCACAGTAAGTTCAAGGGAGGAGTGATGACAAAGAATGATTTTTTTTTTCATTCTTGATTCTTACCAAGCCCAACTCACTTAGGAAAACAGTTACCCTTGAACACATTTATATTTATACTAAACATTTTATTTACCAAAATGAGGTTGTGTTATACACACCAATTTTCTTTCACTTAATTTACATTATTTTATGGGCATCTCTCCAGCTAAATGCACAGATATGTTTCATTATTGTAAATACTTCATAATTCATGTCACCATTCTTTTTATTAATGATAATTTAAGTCATTGCCAAGTTTTTGTTCTTGCAATGTTGCTTAAGTATTCATGTACATCGATCCCAGTATGTATATATATGTGTACACTAGGCCGATAAGAATGCTTATAGCAACAAATTATTTTGCTGTTGTTAATGTTGCTGTTGTTATTGTTAATTGATATAGACTAAATTCCCAAATTCACCTTGTTTTATCAAAATTTATATCAGTGATGAGGCTTTTGGCTCAGACACCGTGTTTGAATACTCTGGTTACAGTGCTCATTGAGCCTCTTATATTTTATTAAAAGAATGCACTGTCTAGCTCTCATAATGATTAATTCTTGTGCACTTTCTGATTTTTCTCCATATGCTCATTTTTTATACTTGTCTACATTTGAAAAGCCCTTTGTGATCATGTTAAATAGAAATCTTAGCAGGCCTGAAGGTGCATAGTCTCATTGCACATTAGGAATGCATTAAGTGTGGTCTGGCAGCAAATTTACTCTTCTTAAATGATTTCTAGGCAAAACATATAACATAATGACAACAGGTTGTACTTGTTTCTGACTTGACAGCTGGTTGAGACTGGTACTGGCTAGAAGATTTATTTGGAATCAGCCCACATCTACTCACTAGAATTTTTAAAAAATGCAGCCATAGTATTACATTTTAAACATCTTTAAGGGGGTTCTGGTAAAGATGGCAGAATAAGTAGACACTGTATTCACCTCCTCTCATGACCACATCAAAATTACAACTAAATTATAGAATTATTCTGAAGACTAGCTAAACAGAAGTCCTATAACTAAGGATATAAAGAAGAAGCTACAACAAGACTGGTAGAAGTAGCAGACACACAAAACAGGCTGGCCTCACACCCACATGTGGTAGTTGATAATCTGGAGGGATATCTCAGCTGCAGCGGTCACCCATGAGGAACAGGGATCTCATCCCCATGCTGGGCACCCCAGCCCAGAACTCCAGTGTTGGGAAGTGGAGCCCACAAAACATCTGGTTAGAAAAATCAGTGAGGATTCCATCTGTCTGGGTGAGACAGGGGTTGCTGGAAACCCAGGTGTCCCCTCAAAGAGCTCAGGCACAAACTCACCCTGGGTCTAGTGTAGGGATGGTGGTGTGGGGTTTCCAGGAACACACAGGGAGAAATGGAGCTCTGTGACTTTAGGGTGAGGGACGGCTGCCATTGTCCCATTGCTGAGCCTTCCTCTCGCACATAAGATGAGCACCAACTTTCTTGAGTTGAGCCCTCCCCACACACAACCAAATCTGAATCTGCATTACTGTGATGAGCTCCATTTGCTCCAACCTGACCACTACCTGAGACCCTGCCCCACTCAACTCATGTACTGTGGGAGGCTCTTTCAGTAGCAGCCAGCCTGGGCTCATATTGTGGTCATTCTTAAAAAACTCAAAACTCTGGTAAAGCTTGGGAATGGAGATGGGCAGAAACATACAGGCAAAAACTGATTTGTGTGACTTGGCTTCAGGGCAAGGGCTGGAGGGACAGCCTTCATTGGTCCTGTGTTGAGCCCTCTCCATACATAGCCAAATCTGAATCTGAATTAGTTTGGTAAATATTTATTCCACTCTGGTGGCTCCCTGAGATCCCACCCCACTGCAACAGTGGCCTCAGGCTCAAAACTGGTGCTAAATCTGAATCTGAATTAACTTGGTGAACACCGCTCACCCAACCTGGTGACTCCCTGAGTCCCTGGCCTCATGGAACTACCATACTGTCTGAGGCTTGTTCACCAGCTGAATCTTATGGGCAGCTCTCAGGGTGTCTTGGGCCTTTTGGTGACCTACCCCATGCCCAATACTGGTGGCTGCTGGCCTTAATTTTCAGTATAGACTCGCCAAAACATATCCAGGCCTACCAGAGGTAGCTACCAACATCGTATTGCTTTATAGCACCTATTAGGTAGCCCCTAGCCAGTCACACCCTGTGGCCTGCACCAGAGCCCCTCCCAACAGACACCAGAACCAATACACATGATGGCCAGTTTCAGACCACAACAGGGCACCACCTAGTTAGCTCAACAGGTGGCACACTCGAAGGGTAGTCATGACACGCACCAGATCCTGCTGTGGCCAATCCCACTTCATGGGATTAGTCCCTGCACAGCAGCTCCTACACTGTGGTCTTGGCCAATGCTCACAGCTGGTTAGCCTAACAGTCAATCACACCTGCACACCCAGCCCACACAAGGGACACTCTGGCTCAGGTGACCAGGGAGATTCTACCGCTGGACCCACTAAGGTACCGAGGACATAAGGCTCACCTTACAAACTGGAAGATGTAGCAGACCTACTTCATACGTAGAAATAAACACAGAGAAGCAACCAAAATGAGGAGATAGAGAAACATGTCCCAAATGAAAGAACAGGAGAAATCTCCAGAAAAAGGATGAAATGAAGTGGAAGCAAGCAATCTATTGAATGCAAAGTTCAAAACACTGGTTATAAGAATGCTCAAGAAATTTAGTGAGAACTGAAAAAATAAAAGATAGTAAACATAAAAAAATCATAGAAAATGTAGAAAAGAACAGTCATAAACAAAAATTACAATGAATGAAATTAAGAATATACTAGAAGGAATCAAAACAGAATTAGATGAAACAGATGATGAAATCAGAAATTTGAAAGACAAAGTGGCAGAAAACACCCCATCAGAACAGCATGAAGAAAATTTTATTTATTTATTTTTTCTATCACCATTTATTCCCCCTAACCCTCTTCCACCCCCCAACCACTCCCCATCCCTCTGCAATCTCCACACTGTTGTCTGTGTCCATGAGTTTTTTCTTTTCTCAATCTTTCTACACACTCCCAGAATGCCCCTACCAGAGCTGTCTTCCTGCTCTCTATCTATGACTATGTCTCTATTTTGCTTGGTAGATGCTTATTCATTACATTCCACATATGAGTGATATTATATGCTACTTAATTGTCTTTCTCTGACTGGTTTATTTCACTAAGCATAATGTTAAATGGGGATAGGTTAAGGGATCTCTAGGAGAACATCAAACATGACAACAATCTCATCAGAGGGATACTAGAAGGAGAAGAGAGAGAGAAGTAATAGAGAACCTATCTGAAGAAATAATGACTTAAAACTTCCCTAACCTGGAGAAGGAAGTACACATAAAAATTCAGGAAGTGCAAACAGTTCCAAAAAAGATGAACCAAAGAGGCTCATGCAAAGACTCATCATAATTAATTAAAATGGCAAAGATTGAAAAGAGAGAATTTTAAAAGCAGCAAGAGAAAGACAATTATCTACAAGGAAACTCCCATTAGACTGACAGCTGATTTCTCAACAGAAACTTTCCAGGACAGAGAGATTGGCAAAAAATATTCGAAGTGATGAGAAGCAAGGAACTATAATCAAGATTATTCTATCTTGTAAGGTTATTATTTAAGAAAAAAAGGAGCAATACAGAGTTTCCTAGATAAGAAAAAGCTTAAGGAATTTATCACTATCAAACTAGTATTGCCAGAAATGTTAAAGTGACTTCTTTAAGGAGAAGAAAAAATAGACATAAATATGAATAATAAAATGGCAATAAGCATGTACTTATTAATAATAAATTTAAATGTAAATGGATTAAATACTCCAATCAAAATGCAGGGCAGCTGAATAAATAAGAAAATAAGACTCATACATACAAGTGGGTAAAAAGTAAGTTTACAGTTGTGAGTATGTAAAACAAATAGTTTATTCTTTATTAACTAGAGGCCCAGTACATGAAAATCCATGCACTCGGGAGGGGGGCTTCCCTCAGCCCAGCCTGCACCCTCTCACAATCTGGGTTCCCTGGGGTAGAGTCCCTAGGTCTGGCCTGAGATCAGGGCCTATGGGGCTTTCCTTCGCCCGGCTGCAGGCACTGCCCCACCCCCACTGCTTGCCATTTGTGTGGTGCTTCCCCCTCCCCTGGCACCAATGGCCTCTCTCTGCAGGTGGCAAGTGTGGGGTGCAATGGCGTGGCTGGCCTGGGCCTCTCTCTGCGAGGTGATCGCTAACCAGCCACATACCTACCACAGAGTCACCGCCGATGGCCTGGGTCTCCCTCTTTCTTTGCTGGAGTTGGGGCCAGCCCCACAAGGGGCCGTCTGCCTACCTGATCACCCCTAACAACTTGCCTGCCTACCTGATCACCCCTAACTACTTGCTCGGGGGCAAGACCAGCTCTGTGAGTGGCCATCTGCCTACCTGATTGCCCCTAACCTCTGGCCTGCCTACCTGATCACCCCTAACCACTCTGCCTGCTTGCCTGACCACACCTAACCACTTGCTTGGGGGCAGGGACAGCCTGGCTAGGGGCTGTGGTGGTTCTGGTCATTCTGGTCATTATGCTTATGGTGGCTGGCCTTTTATTATATAGGATAGGATTAGTAGAGCCCTGATGCATGAATTCGTGCACTGGTGGGTTCCAGCCTGCCGCCCCGATGGGGGCCGGTTGGGTGGGTCAGCCCAGGGTAGCAGCTGCGGGTGGTTGATGGGCCGGCTCCACCCCTGATTATGGTGGGGGGGGGCTGTCAGGGTGCCGGGCCAGCTGTGGGGAGGGGCTGTGGGCTGTTGGCCAGCCAACCCTGCCCCCTGGTCGAACTCCAGGTCAAACTACTGGTTGAACTCCTGGTCAAGGGGACAATTTGCATATTAGCCTTTAATTATATAGGATTATATTATTTTCCATATGAACAACTGTAAACCTACTTTTCCCCACCTTGTATGCTTCCCACAAGGGACCCACTTCAGATAATGACACACACAGGGACTGAAAGTAAAGGGGTGGAAAAAAATTTCAGTAAATGCAAATTTTAAAAAGCTGGGGTAGCAATACTTTTATACGACAAAATATACTTTAAAACAAAGGCTATAATAGGACACTATGACATTACATGATCATAAAGAAAGAAATTCCACAAGAGAATATAACCTTTGTAAGCATTTATGCACCCAATATAGGAACATCTAAATAAAGGAAACTAATATTGATGAACATAAAAGGAGAGAGAGGCACAGTAGCATATTCCTAGTAAGGGATATTTTAATATTCCTACCCTAACTCTAACCCTAACCCTAACCCTAACTCTAACCTTAACTAACCATCAGCAAGTGCTAGATAATTCAGAACTGCTTGGTCCATTATAAGAATTTTAAATTTTACTTAAAGGTCCTAGAAAAACATTGAAGGTTTTAAAGTAGAGAATGCATGATAATATTTATAATTTTAAAGATATTTGTTTGTACTATGAGAATGAGCAAGAATTAATTCAAGGAATCACATCAGGAGGCTTTTTTTTTTAGTAATCGAGGTGAAAGATGATGGTAGGTAGGGTTAATGTGGCTACAGTAAAAATGTATAAAAATTGACATATGGAGAGGTGGTTGTCAAGGATAAATCTCAGATTTATACCTTGCACAAGTGAGTAGATTAGGCCACTGACACCATTTGTTGCAATCGAACTGGCTGAAGTAGAAATAAGATTAGAGGAACACCAAGGGACAAGACACTGACACCCCCGACCCACCGCGGGGCCCACATCCAAGTGGATATGTGGGTGTGAGACAAATAAGAGCCATTTAGATTGGAGATACAAAAATAAGTAACACCCACAACTTAACATCATTCAGAATGATAAAGCTACATAGGAGACTGGTATGGGGTTGTTAACATATTGCGATACAAGTTTAAGACTATGTTATTATGAAGAAGAAATAGTCATGCTTGGCAAATGTTGCTGAGTAAAAAGTAAGATGAAGATATAAAACAATTTATTATTTTTCTTTTGAGCTTGTCTTAACCTATTGTGTGCCATAAGCGTCTATAGATGTAAGTGGCAGACCTTCCCCACACGCCACGCGCCTCTATAGCTGCAAACCTCACATATCAACTCTGGTCGCCCAATTTTAAAATCTGACTTGTTAGTGACATCTCTGGGTTTTTAAAGAAAATTATGGTAACTTAAATTCGTAAATATTCCAGCGCATATGGAAGAAATTCCAATATCATCCCATTTTGGACGTGTGGCAGTTAACTGGTTAATTCAGCTTGGGCAGTCATAAAAATATACCACAGACTGCGTGGCTTAAACAATAGATGTGCCGAGGGAGCTCAGCCAAGGGTTCCGAAAGCCTGAGTGAGGGCGGTGAAGGGATGAAGAAATGACAAAGAGAATAAGCTGGGTCTTGGATCTTCCTGTGCCTGGCTAAGGCCACAGAGAGAGATCCAGACAGCAAGCTGAGCCTTTATTTTACAGCCAGAGGTAAATAAGGTAGTGGTCACCATAGTTACAATGTTCTTGTGAGTTTCAGTTGTTTTGGCAGCACTTGCTGCACCTCCCACAGCCCATTAGCTACCCAGATAAGATATAGGGAGGGTCATAAGGTCAAGCCTAATTATGCTAAGAGGACTGTGCCCTCTAAGCTGGGACTTGTTTGTGGCTGTGCCAACAGGTCAGTCCGAGGCTTAACCCTATAGCCGTGCCCTACAGATAGAAATTTATTTCTCACAGTTTTGGAGTATGGAAGTCCAAGATTATGGCAGGGTTCTTGATGAAAATTCTCTTCTTGGCTTTCAGCTGGCTGTCTTCTCACTGTGGCCTCACATGGCTTTTATAATTGCACTAATTATATTTATGAGGACTCTGTCCTCATAACCTCATCACTTCCCAAAGATCCCACATCCAAATACTCTTACACTGGGAATTAATACCTCAACATTAGGACTTCCCCAATGGATTAGGACTTCCCCAATGGATTAAGACTTCCCAAATTCATTAGGACTTGGGGAAGGTACATTCAATCCATAGAAGATCTGGTAACATAGATATAGATCATTTTTAATTGAAGGGCAGGGCTTGAAAAGGGATTGATTAATTATTCTCATTGAAATGAGCTGAATATTCCAAGCATATGCTTTAAAGTTGTGATTTTAATTTTTTTTTATCCTATATGTGCTACTCATCCTGCAAGCATATTTTTTGGCATTTAATTTTAAAAAATTGTCAATAGTTAAAAATCATATTTCACATAAAAATACTCTTATAAATCATGCCAAGATCTGACAACATGGAGGCTATTTTTGTGCATGGCAATAATGAGCTAGAGCTGACTAGCTCACAGCTTATCCCCTTTGATGGTTTCCAACCACTTCATGTGGTGTTACACCCCCACCTTGATTTCACCTGCATGACCTAAGAACTTTGAATTTGCTGCTCCTGCTTTAGAGATTTTCATTGCAGAAAGCAACTTAAGGGAAAAACAATGCACTTCAAAGTAACTAACACAGGATGTTGTACTGAGCAAATATACAATAAAGTTCTGTTGAATTGAGTTCTCTCAGTTTTTTAAAGTTGAGTAGCTTCAAAAAGGTACTAAAAAACTCACTTTTAAAAAAAATTTCCATCCAAGGATATTATCCCCATTGATTTTTTTTAAGAGAGAGAGTGGAGGAGAGGAAGGATGGGGGAGGGAGAGAGAGAGAAACATCAATGTGAGGGAGACCCATCTATTGATTGTCTCCAGGTCAGGGCTGGGAAGGAGCCAGTAAATGAGGTACATGCCCTTGACCAGGAATCGAAACTGTGACCCTTTGGTCTGAGGGCCAACATTCAAACCAAGGAGGAAAACGAGCCAGGGCTCACAACTTTTTTTTTACAAAGAACTTCAAGAACAAAATAATTTTACCTTATGTTTAGCATTTGAACTAACAATTTTTTATTCTTATGGGTAGCTCTGCTTATGACATTTAAATTTTGTGTTTTATTTAGTTATTCTTTCAATTCATACTCATATCCTGTATGGTTCATTATTTGAAAATAATTTTAGCTTTTCTATAATTTCTAATTTGTTAAATTTGTAATTGGTATATACTATGGTATATGTCAAATTCTTACTCCTCATTATTCTTATCTGCAAGAAGGGCAAATTTAATTACTTGAGGGGGTGAATTGGATTCTGTCCTTGAGGATAAGAAAGACATGTGGCATCAACATGCTTTGGGGTAAGAGAGAGGTCTTTTGTGTAGCCCATCCAAGTAATGTAATTGATGGGCAGAAGACAGATCCCCCCTGCCAGCCTCCCACCACATATGTCCTGAATTTGCTTCTACACTGTGGAAAGAGTATGTATATTTATATCTCTTTCACAAGGACTCTGAGCACTAAAAATGGAAACACATGACACTAGTTTAGTGCCTAGCGCTATTTTATTTAATATGTATTCTTTTAAATCTGACCAATTAGTCATTAGTATTCTTTTATAAAATACAGAATCAATAATCTTGCAGTGTAATCAATTGGTGTGAATCACCTGGTTTTTCTCTTGACACCTAACTATGATATAGCTTGATGCTCATTGGAGTGGGGAGTGAAGGCCAAACCCAGAGAACTGATTCCAGAAAAGATATCAGAAAATTTCAAACTGCACAGGAGCAGAGCAAGATATGGATGGGCATCAAGGCAAGGGTGATTATGGCGAATTTCTGTCTAGGTTCATGCATCCTCAGGCTTGACACCATTACCTAAGTCTCTTCTCACTAGTATTTTAGTTTTTTCCCATTGAGTATGATGCTGGCTGTAGGTCTGATATATATGGCCTTTATGATGTTGAGGTATGATCCCTCTATTCTCACTTTGTTGAGATTTTTTTTTTTTTTTTATCAAAAATGGGTGTTGGACTGTCATGAATGCTTTTTCTGCATCTATTGATATGATCATGTGATTTTTGTCTTTCAATTTGTTTATGTGATGGATCACATTATTTTTTTATTTGCTAATATTGTACCAGCCATGCATCCCTGGAATAAATCCTACTTGATCATGGCGTATGATATTTTTAATATATCGCTGGATCCAATTTGTTAATATATCATTGAGGATTTTAGCATCTACGTTCATCAGGGATATTGGTCCGTAATCCACTTTCTTTGTAGGGTCTTTATTTGGTTTTGAAATTAGGATAATGCTGGCCTCATAAAAAGAGCTTGGAAGTGTTCCTTCCTCTTGGATTTTTTGGAATAGTTTGAGGAGGATAGGTGTTAGTTCTTCTTTGAATATTTGGTAAAACTCCCCTGTGAAGCCATCCAGACCAGGGCTTTTGTTTCTGGGAGTATTTTGATTAGTGCTTCAGTTTCATGAGTTGTTATAGATCAGGTTTTCTGCTTCTTCTTGATTCAATTTTAGAAGATTGTATTTATCCATTTATTTGTATATTAGTTATACCTAAAAACAAATAAAATTCTATTGATACAATTTTAAAATATCTATGTTATGGATTGAACTACTTCCCTCCAGAAAAAAACAAAATGTTCAAGTCCTAACCCTAGTACTTTAGAATGTGACCTCATTGAGAAGTAAGGACAGATGTAATTAGACAAGTTAAGATGAGGTTATACTTGAGTAGGCTGGGACCTACGCACATATAACTTGTGTTCTTATAAGAAGAAGGAGAGTTGGACGCAAAGACAAAAACACAGGAGCTGGCCATAAGAAGATGAAGGCCGAGACTGGAGTTGCTGCCACATACCAAGAAATGCCTGGAGCTACCAGTAACAAAAATGAGGAAGGACCCTTTCCTGGATGTGGAGGCAGCAGGCTTCCCATCACTGTTATCTTAGACTTTTAGCCTCTGGAACTATGAGACAACAAATTTCTGTTGTTTTAAGGCATCCAGCTTGTGGAACCTTGTTTCAGTGGCTCTAGAAAACTAAAATCCCACTGAAAGCTCCAGTCCTGGATGACCTCATTAGTGAATTACATCAAACATTTAAACAAAAAATAATACCAATATTTCTAAATTCTTTCAGAAAATATTGAAACAAATAATTTCCAATTTCTTTTATGAAAATAGCAAAAATGTACAAGGGCATTACAAGAAAATCAAATTATAGAACAATATTACTCATGTATAAAGTTTCAAAAGTTAAAAAACAAACAAACACATTAACAAATCTGGTCAGATGATATATAGAAATGAGAATTTATCATGGCACTTCTTTCAGGGATGCAATGGTCACCATTCAAAAATTAACCAATGCAGGCTATAACATTAATAGGATAAAAAAGAAACTGTAAAATAATTTTAATTGCTGCAAAAAAACATTTAGAAAAAATTTAAATGATTATTTATAATAGAAATTTTCCTCAAAATAGATATAGAAAGGGAGTTCTTCAGCAAAATAAAGGTCATCTACACACACACACACACACACACACACACACACACACACACACACCCTCCAGCTAAAATTTTACTTAATGATAGAATATTAATCAAGAAGAAAGAATATCTACTCTTAACCTGTGATATTCAACACTGTACAAATACTAACCAGTGCCATGTCCAAGAAAAAGAAATAAAAATTATAAAACTTAGAAAAGAAAAAAGGCTGTGTTTATTCTCACACAGCATGACTGATTATATAGAAAATCATGAGATAGCTAAACTATACACTAGAGTTGTTAAATTAGTTCACAGCAAACAAGGTCAAAATGTGTACAAATTTTTATATACCAGCAGCTAGGAATGCTTAAGTATTTCTATACACTAGCAACAAACAACTGGAAAATAGAATTTTAAAATTGTATGCCAGCATTAAAACTAGAAACTACTTAAAGAGATAATAAAGAGAATTGTGCAAAGACCTCTGCACATAAACCGCAAAAATATTGGAAAGTATAAACATAAAAATAAATAGAGGCATATAACATGCTAAATAATTAGAATACTCAGTATTACTAAGATGTCAATCTTTCCCAAAATTAACAATAAATTCAACACTATTTCAATCAAAATACATACCAGCTTTTTTTCTGAAAAAAAAGAAAAGAAAAGAAAAAAACGCAATCTGATTCTAAGATTCATACGGAAATGCAAAAGGGCATAAGTAGCTCAAATAATTTTGGCAGAGAACAAAATTGGAAGAATTATACTGTTTAGGAAAACTTACAGACACAATAAACCAGTGTGTGGTATTAATCTAAGAAAAACAAAGCAAATTAGTGGAACGTATAAAATGTCCAAACAGATCCACATACATATGGTCAATTGACCTTCACCCAAAATAATGCAATCTGGAAAAGATAGTTCTTTCAACAAATGGTTTTGGAATTACTGAATATCTCTGTGGGGGAAAAGAGAACTACAAATATTGCCTCACACCTCAATAAAAAAAAATAACTTTATGTAGATTACAGACCATCAATAAAAGCTTAACTATAAATCTAGAAAAAAAAAAACAAAAACAAGGAAGACTATGTTAACAAACTTGGATAGCAAATATGTCTTAAGACACAAAGCACTAATCATTAAAAAATGAGTTAATTGTAAGTTATTAAAATAAAAAAAAACCTATGTTCTTATAAAAACTTAACTAGAGAAATTAAATAGCCATAGATTTGGAAAAAAATAGTCTCAATACTTATACTTAACAAATGAATTCTATGGAGAAGAATTTTACAATTTCATAACTTTAAAATTAAATTTATATTTTAAATTCAATTTAAAAGACATTAATAGGCTCTTTTCCCAAGAAGTAGTTAAATTGCCAATAAATACATGAAAAGATGATGCACACAAATGACCATCAAGGAAATGCAAATTAAAGTCACAATAATAATGACTAAAATAAAAGACTCAAAACAAAGAATGTTGTTCAGGAAGGGGGGAAATTAGAATACTAAAATATTGTGAAGGGAATGTAAAATGGTGCAGTACTTTGGAAAAAGGTTTGACAGTTCCTTATGAAAACTAAGCATATATCTAATAACTATTTCACTACTAGATGATTATTCAATGGAAATGAAAACTTTGTCATCAAAAACTTGTGGAAGAATGTTTAAAACAGTGTTGTTTACTGTGCCCCAAACTGGAAATTACTCAAATGCCCATAACCAATTGTGTTATATCCATGCGAGGCAATATAGTCAATAATAAAGAGGAACCGACTGTTTATACATGCAAAATATGGCAAATTTCATACATTATGTTAAATAAAACCAGACACAAAAATTACATACTGTATAATTCCATCATATCAAGTTCTAGAAAAAGCAGAACTGAATTATAATGACAGAAATCTGAAGAGTGATATCCAATAGCAGTGTGTGGATTAATAGGAAAGCTCTGTACAACACAAACTGGTGTGATAGTATTTTCTGTATTATAATAGAAATAGAGAGCTTATGAGTGTGTGCATTTATCAAAACTCCATGAAGTTAACACTTAATATCTGTGCACTTTGTTGGGATTAAATCATACTCTATTTTAAAAATATATTAAAGTCAAAAGAATATAGCACTGGCCCAAACACCCCTCCTCCATTCTTTGTGGGCCCACCTGGCCCCTACTTTTCTAATGTCTAGCAAGCAGAATCAGAGGACTTTAAGGTCCCTAGAAGCCCGAAGTTATGAAAGCGATAAAAGTCCATAAATAAAAAGTTATTCCATCACCCAATGGGGCTTTCCATAATAATTCTTAATCTTTTCCCCCCAAAAGACACACTTTTAAACTTAGAATGTTTATATCTGAAAGAGAAGGAGGATAAAAAGAAAGATCATGCACCATGGCCAAGTGGGATTTATTCCGGGATGCAAGGATGGTATAGTATCCACAAATTAATAAACATGATACATCACATAAACAAACTGAGAGACAAAAATTACATAATCATATCAATCGATGCAGAAAAAACATTTGACAAAATCCAACAGCCTTTCTTGATAAAAACTCTCAGCAAAGTGGGAATAGAGGATCATACTTCAACATAATAAAAGCCATATGTGACAAACCTACGCCAACATCATACTCAGTGAGCAAAATCTAAAACCATTTTGCCTAAGAACAGGAACAAGATAGGGATACCCACTTTCACCACTCTTGTTCGACATAGTACTGGAAATGCTAGCCATAGCGATCAGACAAGAAGAAGGAATAAAAGGCATCCAAATTGGAAAAGAAGACGTAAAACTGTCATTCGCAGATGACATGATATTGTACATAGAAAACCCTAGGAACTCCATCAAAAAACTACTAGACTTAATAAATGATTTTGGCAATGTAGCAGGATATAGAATTAACACCCAGAAATCTATGGCTTTTTTATACAACAACAATGAAATCACAGAAAGAGAAACTAAAAACACAATTCCATTTACCACTGGACCAAAAAAATTAAGATACCTAGGAATAAACTTAACTAAGGAGGTAAAAGACCTGTACTTGGAAAACTACAGGATGTTGAAAAAAAGAGATAGAGGAAGTCATAAACAAATGGAAGAATATACCGTGCTCACAGATTGGTAGAATCAACATCATTAAAATGTTCATATTACCCAAAGAAGTCTATAGATTCAATGCAATCCCCATTAAAATGCCAAGAGCATATTTCACAGACCTAGAGCAAACTCTCTAAAAATTCATATGGAATAAAAAAAGACCCAAAATAGCTGCAACAATCCTGAAAAAGAAGAACAAAGTTGGAGAGATCACTCTACCAGATATGAAGCTTTATTACAAAGCCTCTGTTCTCAAAACTGCCTGGTACTGGCACAAGAACAGACAAATAGATCAATGGAACAGAACAGAGAACCCAAAAATCTACCCAAGCCATTATGCTCAATGGAGTCAAGACAGTCTCTTCAATAAATGATGTTGGGAAAATTGGACAGATACATGCAAAAAAAGGAAAAAAATGAAACTAGACCATCAATTTACACCATTCACAAAAATAAACTCAAAATAGATAAAGTACTTAAATGTAAGATAGGAAACCATAAAATCTTAGAAGAATTCATAGGCAGTAAAATATCATACATATGTTGTAGCAATATCTTTACAGATACAGCTCCTAGGACAATGGAAACTAAGGAGAAAATAAACAAATGGGACTAGATCAAAATAAAAAGCATCTGCACAGCAAAAGAAACCATCAACAAAACAACAAAAAAGCCCACTGCATGGGAGAACATATTTGCCAATGTTATCTCCGATAAGCATTTAATCTCCAAAATTTATAGGGAACTCATACAACTTAACAAAAGGAAGATAAACAATCCAATAAAAAAATGGGCAAAGGACCTAAATAGACACTTTTCAAAAGTGGACACACAGAAGGCTAAGAGACACATGAAAACATGCTCAAAGTCACTAATCATCTGAGAGATTCAAATCAAAACAACAATGAGGTACCATCTCACATCTGTCAGAATGGCTATCATCAAAAATTTATAAAGGACAAGTGCTGGAGAGGATGCAGAAAAAATGAATACTCGTGCTCTGCTGGTGGGAATGCAGACTGGTGCAGCCACTATGGAAAACAGTATGGAGTTTACTCAAAAAACTAAAACTGTAACTCCCATTTGACTCAATAATCCCACTTCTAGGAATATATCTCAAGAAACCAGAAACACCAATCAGGAAGGACATATGCACCCCTATGTTCATAGCAGCACAATTTACAATAGATGCTATTTGGAAACAGCCTAAGTGCCCATCAGCAGATGAGTGGATTAGAAAACTGTGGTACATCCACACAATGGAATACTAAGCTGCTATAAAAAGAAGGAACTCTTACCATTTGCAACTGCATGGATGGAACTGGAGAGAATTATGCTAAATGAAATAAACCAGTCAGAGAAAGATAAATATCACATGATCTCACTCATTTGTGGAATATAATGAAAAACATAAACTGATGAACTAAAATAGATCCAGAGACAGGGAAGTATAAAACAGACCATCAAACTTCAGAGGGAAGGCAGGGTGGGGGTGGGGAGAATAGATCAACCAAAGGACTTGTATGCATGCATAAAATCATAACCCATGGATACAGACAGTAGAGGGGTGAGGGCATGTGCTGTGGGGGTGGGAACATCCAGGGAGAGGTTAATGGAAAAAGGAGACATATGTAATACTCTAGCCAATAAAGCATTAAAATCCTATCAAATAATAGACAAACATGGTAATTGACCATACCTTTTCTACGCCTCCCATTGGCTAATTAGCATGATATGCAAATTAACCCAACAAAGATGGCGGCCAGCAGCCATGCAGCTGAAGCAAATAGGAGGCTTGCTTGCTCCAGTGATGGAGGAAGCCAAGGTTCCCCGCCTGCCGTGGCCTGGCTCTGAGCTCTGAAAGCAACAAAGTTTCAATTATAGAAGCTAAACAAACCCCTGATACCTGCTTTCAGCAGGCCGTGGCCACAGAGCTGGAGTGAGCAGGAACCCGGCTCTTAGCTCCAGTGATGGCAACAAAGTTTCAATTTTAGAAGGTAAATAAATCCCAGAATTAAAAAAAGGAAAAGGAAAAAAGGAGAGGCTGGGAGCTTCAGTAACCCGCTTGCCTGAAAATGGCCCTCAGCCCCTCACCAAGACTGGCCAGGCACCCCAGTGGGGACCTCCATCCTGAAGGGGGTGTGACCAGCTGCAAACAGCCATCAGCCCCTCACACAGGCTGGCCAGGCAACCCTGCGGGACCCCACCCTGATTCGGAACACCCTTCAAGGCAAAACAGTTGGCCCCCACCCATGTGCTAGGCCTCTATCCTATATAGTAAAAGGGTAATATGCAAACTTACCCTAAGAGCAGAAAGACTGGGAATGACTGGTCACTATGACACACACTGACCACCAGGGGGCAGATGCTCAATGCAGAAGCTGCCCTCTGGTGGTCAGTGCGCTCCCACATGGGGGAGCTCTGCTCAGCCACAAGCTAGGCTGATAGCTGCCAGTACAGCAGTGGTGGTGGGAGCCTCTCCTGCCTTCTCAGCAGCGCTAAGGATGTCCGACTGCAGCTTAGGTCTGCTCCCCGCTGGCAAGTGGACATCCCCTGAGGGCTGCCGGGCTGCCAGAGGGATGTCTGATTGCCAGCTTAGGCCCAATGCCTTAGGCCTAAGCCAGCAGGTGTTCATCCCCCGAGGGGTCCCAGACTGCGAGAGGGCAAAGGCCGGGCTGAAGGAATGCCCCCCTGCCCCCTGAGTGCACAAATTTTTGTGCACCGGGCCTCTAGTAATAATAATAATATGCTTTTGAAGTTAAAAAACAATATCCACTTTTTGAAATAAGATTCTAATTGCTGAAACCACTGGAATAGTATTTGAGAGGAGACAAAACAGTGTGAGGTGAGAGCTGGGAATACCATAGTGCAGTGCTCTAGGTCATCCTCACACATGCCTAGTACATGGGGGGGATATTGGTCTTAATTAACTGGAAAGTACTAATCATAATTTCTAAAATTCAGTCTTACTATTTATAATGTTTTGCAAGATTATCTTACTTCAGATTTACAATAACTGAATGAGGTCAGTTTTAGAGTCTCTGTTCTAGGAATGGAGATATTAAGGTAGCAGTTATGTGATTTAATCAGTGAGAGAACCAATACTGTATTGTAGCGTCAATACTGTTTTTACCTGTGCAATCTTTATGGGCACAATTTTGTGAGGTACCCATCTTTTAGGAATCTAGAAGCTTATAGTATCTAGAATTTTCCTAGTAGCAATTCAACAGATCATTTGTATTCAGAAACTTTTTCTCAGGAATCCAAATTCAATAATAAAGCTTTTAAAGACCCTCCACCCAAATATAAAACATTTTTTCCTTAATTGGGGATGCAATTTTTTTAATGTATGCTTAATGCCTTTATAATGTTAACTATATAAATTAATACAAGTTCTGAATCAATTTAATGAATATTTCTTCTTTATAGTAATGATTCTGTCAGTTTATTATTAATCATAATTGTGAATGTTTGACTCCACAAACACTTGCTATTATGGGTTGAATTGTGTCCTACTAAAAAAGATAGGTCAAGCCTGGCTGGTATGGCTCAGTGGTTGAGCGTTGACCCATGAATCAGAGGTCACTGTTGGATTTTAGATCAGAGTACATGCCTGGGTTGCAAGCTCTAACCCCAGGAGAGAGCATGCAGGAGGCGGCCAATCAATGATTCTCTCTCATCATTGATGTTTTTATCTCTCTCTCCGTCTCCCTTCCTCTCTCTGAAACAACAACAAAAAAATCAAACATATTTTAAAAAATAGGTTAATGTCCTCAATCCAAGTACCTCAGAATTTAACCTTATTTGGAAACTGAATTGTTGTAGATATAATTAAAATGGTAACCGAAAAGGTGGTAAGATTATATCATAATGGAATAGGGTAAATTCCTAATGTATATGCCTAGTGTTCCTGTAAGTGACAACCATGGGAAGACAAAAAGCCACACAGGAAAATACCTTGTGATGACAAGGCTGAGAGCCAGGGAGCACCAAAGATGGTGGGATACATTTTCTACTTTTCTGTTTTTCTTTGTTTTTTATAGTCATATAACTTCTGATTATATTAAAACTCAAAAACATTTTCCTGCTTTGTTAGTCCCTTAGCATACTAATTGCTAGATATGATATATTCTTTTTGGAAGGGCCAAAAAAAAAAAAATGAAGCCAACCCAAATTCTCTTTCCATAAAACATTTATTTTCAAAATAAGATTTCTGAGGTTAAATAGATTTCTTTAAAAATTAATTTTAATTATCGATTTTTACATATTTTAATTGGTTAGAAAACTCTTTAGTTAACATTTGCTTAGCTTTGCAGTCTTGTGATGCTGATGTTATGAACTTCTGACCATTGAATGGAGTCAGCTATTTGGCAAATCCACTTAGGATCTGTTTTCACAACGTGGAACTTATTTCACACCACCTTTCTCATTCAGGTTTGCATTGAAGCTTCCCTCCCCTTGGGCATGAGTAACAGTGTTATGACACTGGCTTCAATAAGCAACTTTTTATGGTGTCTAATCATGTGCAAATGTGTTAAAATTGGTAGTTTTTAGCAAACAGTTATGGAACATATTACCATAAGGCATTTGTTCATGGCGTGACAATGATTGGCCCTTGGCCACTTAAATGTTTTATTTAATAATGTGGGAATTTCAGTGTGTTTTCCTTTCATTATTTTAAACTTGAAAACAGAAACAGAAAGCCCCTTCTTTAAAGTTAAAACTTTACCGCCTACAGTCTGTCAAAAGCAATATAATCATCTGGATTTTGCAGAGGGGCTTTTGCAAGATGTTAATTTAATATACTGGAATATTTCATGATGCTTTTTCTGTTTTGAATGCTAAAACCTATCTCTACAGTGACCACCCAAGAAAAATAGACTTATTTTTGAGATTTCAAACTGAAGAGGGGGAAGAAACCTTGTTAAAATAATATTCCAATTATTGGATTCAGATTAATATTCTTCCACTGAACACAGTGCTTAAACTGCCAGATAATCATCAATGTGCTCTAAAGTAAAAAAAAAACAACAACAAACTATACTTTTTAAGATTAAACTTTGCTTTTCCACAAACTGCATTAAATTTTACTTTCCTCTCTTTGTACTATCTCACAGAAAGTTTTCAATGAAATATAGGATGATTTGCTAATGCTCTGTAAAGTGAATTTTCAAATAATTGCTGAAAATAATGTTGTTTTAAAAAATAAGAAATTTTAATTAAAGTGGAATAATGTAATATTCTGCTCAATGTCTTTCTGACAGAGCATTATATATTTTAATGTTTAATGAGATTAGAGAATACAGATATTCTTTGTTTTCAGCATAGCTTAGTACTTTTATTTAATATCCATAAACATATTTTTCAGCCTTACTTCAGACACCTTTCATGTGACTTAGCTCTTAAGTAAGTTTAGAATTAGCTTCAGCTCTATTAAAAATAATGATTAAATGTAACAAACCAACCTTAAGTTTTAATATTAGACTTGCTTAATTTCAAATTTTGAAAAGTCCATTAAAATATTTTTAACATACAATTTATACAAAGCATATATCTGTTTTGGTAGTCTGCAAATTTATTTACAGAAGTAAGCTACCAGTCCAAGAGGAAGAAATGGGAAAGGTAACTTTTAGATTGGGGCTATTTGGTTTCAAGACTAGAGTACTTAGAGATCTTGATCCAATTAAGTGTGTGTGTGTGTGTGTGTGTGTGTGTATGTATGTGTGTGTGTGTGTGTGTGTGTCCGTCCAGGGGAGTTAAGATGACAAGCTGTGTTGTAATTTTCAGACTGGAGAAGTTGAACATCCAGTACTCCACATGCAGATCAGCTGTTGGTTGCTTTGGTAGACACCACTTAACATTCTTGACAATTGCCCATTAAACCCAAACCACGTGATTCTAGTAATCCTGAAGGTAGTCACTGCCAGGGGGATTGAGAGAGGAACCTCTTAACATCATCTGTAGGTAACTGCCCCAGAGGTTTAGTCTTCAAATGGAGAAAGGGTTACCTCTGCTAAACCTACAATACAAAATTTAAAATATTATAACCAATTCAGCATATATATTCTGGGGAACTGCTTAAACATGTAAGCACTTGGCAATATTTAAATTAGATTTTAAAGTGATTTTTTATTGATGCTTTTACTACAAATATTTTAAAAATTATGGCAAATGCTACTCAGATTAGACCAAATTCTTAAACTTCGGACCAACTTTGACGGTTGATGCCATAGAGCCATCCAAACAGGTATGAGGATGATCATGGACACATTGGAGCTAGTGTCCACTTCCCTATGCAAATAATGGAGATAGATACAAGCTGCTAGAAGAAGCCCAACTCCAGTTTAGAACCACAACCAGCAAGGTAAGTGACTGCTAATAGGACATTGACAATAAGTGACTCTGGCATAGGACTTCTGGCCTCCCAGGTCCTTTGGAAGGCTAATGGTCCAGAAACCCCAGTGAGCCTCCTTAAAGGGACAGTTTAAGGTTGGCTGAAGGACCAGCAGAAGCAAGGTCAGTGAACAAAAAAGCCATTTTGATTGGGGGCTTTGGGTCTAGATATAAGGAGCCAAGGCCATAAATATGAATAGCTGGTTCCAGGATGAAAATACAAGAGAGTAGATGAGACTAGAGCATCTCCTAAATGAAGACCAGAACAAGAAATGAGCTGCAGAAATTAGCACAGATGAAAGGCCATTGTAGTTAAGGGAGGCCTTTACCTAAACATCCAGAAAGTCATATAAATATTCTATTTACTCAAATGTCATCTAGAGAGAATCAGTGGTCATGGGCATGTGAAGGAGTATAGGGAATGCCCTAAAGCCATTTTCCCAGAAGATACTGAAACTTGAGAATGCATTATTAAACTGGAAAAAACTGACTTATTAGCAAGTTAATTTATCCCCAATGTATCTATTTTTTCCTGCTGAGCAGCTGGAAAATAGTGAAGAAATGCAAATCAGTTATAGAAAACAAAGAAACTATACTTATTTTCCACCTTTGAAACAGAGTTTAAATATGCAAACCTGTTCCATGTACCAGGCATGTGAATCTCAATCGTGTGTGAGTGTGTGTGTAAAATAAAAACCAATATAACATTATTTAAATTTGTAAAATATCACAGTCTTTTCATGTCTTTTTTTCTTTATTGATTAAGGTATTACATATGTGTACTTATCCCCCATTGCCTCTCCACCCTCCCCCCACTCATGCCCTCACCCCTCTGGTGTCTGTATCCATTGGTTAGGCTTATATGCATGCATACAAGTCCTTTAGTTGATCTCTCCACCTTACTCTCACCCTTCCCTACCTTCCCTCTGAGGTTTGACGGTCTGATTGATGCTTCTCTGTCACTGGATCTGTTTTTGTTCATCAGTTTATGTTGTTCATTATATTCCACAAATGAGTGAGATCATGTAATATTTATCTTTCTCTGGCTTATTTCACTTAGTTTTATGTCTATGTAGTAATACATAACTTATTTAACCAATCCTCTTTTTTAATTTTTAAAATATATTTTTATTGATTTCAAAGAGGAAGAGAGAGGGAGAGAGATCAAATCACCAATGATGAGAGAGAAACACTGATCGGCTGCCTTCTGCATGCCCTCTGCTGGGGATTGAGCCCTCAACCTGGGCATGTTCCCTGACCAGGAATCAAACTGTGGCCTCCTGGATCATAGGTTAATGCAACCAATCCTCTTTTATTACACATTTATATTTTTACTTTTCTGTTTTATAATTGTAAACGTTTGAAAATCTGCATTTTTTTTAAAAGCTAAAGGTCTAGCTGCTTAAAAGCTATTTATTTACAACAATGACTTTTATCTTAACATTGGTATTTAAATTCAGATTGCCACAGGGCCCCACTATTATATTGTCCTCCAAATGCTTGCCTAGACATGTCTTGAATAAAACATCCTCTCAGAACTTTAGAAAGTAGTATCATTGACCAGGGTCTAGCATAGACATGGGTTATGGTGTACTTCACCATAATAGCAGGAATAATGTTGTATTACAAATATATTTTAGCAATAAGGAGGATGCTAAATTGACAGTGAGGTTTGATCATTATAAGAGTGAGAATAATTAGGACAATTCTTAGATTAGGTTTCTAATAGCTAAGGGGGGAGTGAATAATAATTTAGGTGGTTCTCAACCTTCTGGCCCTTTAAATACAGTTCCTCATGTTGTGACCCAACCATAAAATTATTGTCGTTGCTACTTCATAACTGTAATGTTGCTACTGTTATGAATCGTAATGTAAATATCTGATATGCAGGATGGTCTTAGGTGACCCCTGTGAAAGGGTTGTTAGACCGCCAAGGGGGTCGCGACCCACAGGTTGAGAACTGCTGATTTAGGGAAACTTGTTTACACATACACAATTTCTATGTGTCCTCTTGAAAGAGGAGGTAACTTTTGTATGCTTTTCCCCTTTCCTTTTACTACATTGCATATCAACTGTCTTAATTTACCCTAGAGATAGTCAGTGGCCACATGGGAAGCTTTGCTTTGATTCACACACTTTAAATCTCATTAAAGCAAGTGTAAGTTTGGTTATGGCATATTGCTTTGAAAGCAGTTGGGTTGGTGGGGGACAATGAGAGAGTGTAAAAGAAACAACTGGTTCATATTCTGGGAACACTGCCAGAATTTGATTCAAAACCAGAACAAGTGCTGGCTGTCAGCTGAATCTGTGCTTAAAATAAAAGAAGGCCCATAAGAGCCTAGATTAACAGGAAGCAGGAACAATCTAATGTTGAAATCTTAGTACAAGTAGCTGAACATGGTGGGTGCCATCCCTACATTTTTTGTGGCTTTTAATATGATTGCAGATGACTTAGCTGATAAAAGAGGCTATAGGATTCCCATATCCCAAGTGCCCTATGAAATATTTGATAGTATTTATGAAAACTGCGAATTTATGAGAACCAAAAAGGATCACAAATACATTTACAATTAAACATGTAAAGCAAGTTCAGAAATGGGTGTCAAGCCATGATTCATAATACTTTACTGCATATTAAATTGATAAATTGTAGGTGGCCAGTAACTACACTTTTAGATTTTGCTATAACCTCATTATTTCTGATGTTTAGGGATTAAGACATGAGCTGGGCTCAGGTTCATTTATATACTTCTCAGTAAAAAATCAGTTTGCTACACCAATTAATTTTACTATAGGCAAGTCTGTAAAGGAAATAATTCACACAATATGATAATAAAATATTTTAACATTTTATACAGCAGGTATATAAAATTGAGATGATAATTACAAATCATTAAATGGATGCATGAAAACAGCATAAAATTACATATCCACATAACCACAGCTTGCTAGATTATTTTCAGTTGTTAAGTATACATATTTGGAAATAATCAATATGTATATTTTAAAATATGTTATTGAGATATAATTAAAATATAACATATTAATTTCATTATAACATTATATTAATAGCACTATAATAATTTTACTTATATGTATTGCAAAATCATCACTATAGCAAGTTAAAATTCATCATCACACACAGTTACTTTTTTAAAAAGCTAAGGAAGAAAGCAGGCACAAAAAATAAAAATGGCTACAAACAAGTACTTTTCAATAATAATTTTAAACATAAATGGACTAAACGCTCCAATCAAAGTACATCGAGTGGCTGAATGGATAAAAAAACATGACCCATATATATGCTGTCTACAAGAGACCCACCTCAGAATAAGGAACTCACACAGACTGAAAGTGAAGGGATCGAAAAATAAATTTCAGGCAAATGGAAATGAAAAAAAAGCTGGGGTAGCAATACTTATATCTGACAAAATAGACCTAAAAGTGAAGGCCATAACAAGAGATAAGTAAGGCCACTTCATAATACTAAAGGGATTGATGCAACAAGAGGCTATAACCCTGATAAACATATATGCACTCAATGCAGGAGCACCCAAATACATAAAAAAACAAACAACAAAAAAACCACAAACTCCTGGAAGATATCAAGGGAGAGATCGACAACAATACAGTTATAGTAGAATATCTTAAATCTACTCTCTTAGCAACTTTTAAATATATAATACAGTATTATTATCTGTAGTTTCTGTGCTATACGTTACATCCTTAGGACTTATTTATTTTATAATTGGAAGTTTGTACCTTTTGACAATCTTCACCCATTTCTTTTAAAATTTATATAAATCAAGTTCGCCAATTCAAATAGTCTCCCCGACTAAGTCCCAGTTAGTGAACATTTACAATATCAGTTACATGATTTGATTTCACAGGCCTTCACTAGAACAGTGAGAAGAAACCACTATGAGCCCATTATTACCAAAGAAAGCAATAGAAAGAGTCAACCCTTTTGGGACATAGTCAATGATGAATGTATTCAATGATTTAAACTAGCATGTGTGTGGGTGGGGAATCCCACACAATTTAGCCATCGCAAAGTTGACCGAGATGCAGAATTGCTTTGTACTGTTCTGCTTTAAATAAATACAGATAATTCAATAAACCTCTGCAGCATGAGAATAAAGCATAAATCCAAACTGCCCAGCCGAAGGCTACATTGGCCACTAGCCAGAAGCCAGCGGGCCAGGGCTAATTTGCATAAAATTGAACAGATTGCTGCAGCTGCTGTCCTTATTAATACCAAGATGTAATCAGAATTAGGAGACATTCCATCCACAGAGAGCCACCTCCTATGAAGTGCCACCCATTGCTTTGTTTGACTCTAGTCATTGATACGTGATCCTGCTTTAAAGAGAAAAGCTATTTCTAAGGGGGAAAAAAACATGCAACTTTTTCAATTTGCTTAAAAAAAAAGCCCAGTTTTTTCCACTGGATACACTTACCAAGTCTCTTTTCCTTTGACTCATCGATATAAAACATTGCAGATTATTTCTGTATATTGTCACAACTTGAGTAAAATCAGTGTGTGGAAATTAGTGAAGCTGTTGATTTCAAATTTTCTTCAAAGGAATTGTGGAGGTCTTTTCACAACTTAATTTTTTACACGTCTGCAAAGTATTATTTATGATACAGTGACTGCTACCAGTTGCTGATGATGTCACACTTGGCTCTTTACTTTCTGTCACCCTTATTTCAACTTCAGGAAACTCTACACGGCAGTGAAATGCAGAAAGATGTCAAAAAGCATGTGCTATGACTTATCACACCCAAAACATGCTGAGAACACAGACACTATGTAATGCCTGATAGAGTGCTTTTGCATGAGGATATCAACAGCTCTCTCTTTGTCAGTACTACTAAATGAATTGGAAGATTACTGTTGTACAGTTTCTCAGTCAGAAGTGCTGTCAGCAGCTTCATGAAGGCCATCTGGGGAAAGCAAGCTCTTGGCCCACAGAAAGATGACGTAACATACAAGGAGCCCTGGCAAGGACGGGTGGATTATATTAAAAACCTATCATATTTGTTAGCTAACTGCAGATGACAGCATTGGAGTGTACAATAAAAAGCTTTCATGGTACTCTGAAAAATCTCATGAGTTTACACACAGAATACATCTTGAGCTCATCTATTGTTCTGCAACACAGTAGAAGTAGAGTGCTGTTCTTTTCTGATCTTATACTGTGCACTGATATGTTGAAAGATACCCTAAATACCCATCAGTACTACATTTTTGTAGGTAAGGTTTAAGATTTGGTGTACAATATTTCTGGATCCTCATTACTAAAGGATGCTTAATTCTATGTTGAGGAATATATACTTATCACCATAGAATTTCAAGTGTGCAGAGGGCTACATATCTATGCTAATCCCTAAAACAAGGACTAGGGAGGGTTTGTTCTGTCATAATCAAATAAATAATTAAAATATAATATATGATCTATATGTTATTATAGAGAAAAAATATAGCTTTTTCACTTCCCACTCAATATTCATTCCTATGTCTTCCATCATCTTTATGTGAATGATTTCTAAAATTACATCTCAACTTCTAAATTTTACTTTTTTTATTCCTTATCAATATCATGGAAAGACATCACAAGTAGGATGTTCTCCCAAAACTTACCTTGAGTTCAAAAGACATCTCTATTTTCTAAGTCCTTGCCTTAATTCTCTACATTTAAGCCTGTCTACACCACCATGGTATTTGTTCCAGGTGTTGATACAAATAGGTTGCAAACACTACATCTCCACTTACAGCTTACAGTTGTTGCCTGGACACTCACTTGCTTTTCTTTGGTGCACTTCTGAATTGCTTACATCTCTCTCTGGCTTGTGTCCTCTAAGACCCACCTCTCTTTGGGTTCATCAGCTTGAACTTTGAAGTTTAAATATAAAAACGTTCTAAAGACTATAGGATGTGATTTCACCTTTGGCTTTCCCTTTCTCAGGAGCTTGGGACTTCTATCTCAATCAGGGTCACTTGGTTCTCAAAGGAAAGCCTCTCATGATGTCTCAAGAGCAGGAATACTGATCTGGAGAAAGATGGTCAAGTAATTATTAAGCCATAGTATCGGTATTGGAACTTGGTTCTGGTAAGAAAAAAGGGATGTTAAAAGACTCTTGCAGTCATTTGTCAGTGTGTCTTTATTTACTTCTTTGAGTCTGCTTTTTGTTTCTGTTGCTTATTTTCCATTCTAATTCTCCCTCTGGAAATAGGTGCAGTTGATATGATGAGACAAGCTTGGTGATAATTTCCACTCAGGAAAAGTCCCCCCCCCTCCCCGAGACATTTGACTCCAAATAAAAGCATAATCATGTAAGCAGTTTAGGTCTGTGCTTAATCTAAGGCAAACTAGGGAATAGCATTGGTTAATACATGTCCGATAGCGATTTTACACATAAGAGTTTAAGCCTAATCTGAACCCCTACCAGTAACAACTTTAGTTTGCCTTATTTTTTGCATGTCTACCTCCAACGGAAAGCTTGAGCATCTGATGCAAATCATGTCAAGTGTTCTAAACAGATTTGGCAAGTATCCTATTAGCAATATTCATCAGAGCTACATGATTTCTTGATCATCACAAGATCAAGATGGTGTTTTGGTTAGGCCTTCCCCAAAACACCATATACGTTTCTCCACACCAACCAAATTAACAAACTTAGGAGAGTGTGTTTGAGTCCCAGGTGACCATGTAGTCTTCTTCACTTTCCACCCTTCCTTCATTTCCCACACCTGTGGAAGTATTATAGAGTCCATTTCTGAAATTTGGTTATTACCTAAAATTTTATTATCTGGATTATTATAATAGTCTCTCTGTTTTAAAATATGTTTTTATTGATTTTAGAGAAAGAGGAAGGGAGAGAGAAAGAGAGATAGAAGCATCAATGAGAGAGAAATATCAATCAGCTGCCTCCTGCATACCTCCTACTGGGGATTGGGCCCTGCAACATGGGCATGTGCCCTGACCAGTAATCAAACCAGCAATCTCATGCATGGAAGGACACTCAACCAACTGGGCCACACCAGCTGGGCTGTAATAGTCTCTTAATTATTCTTCTGGCCTCCAACTTGTCTTCTGAAAACTTCAACCTTTCACTAAGTTTATGATTTACTTCTTAAAATACATATTTTCCTACTTGCCAGATCAAAGACCTTTGCAATCCCCTACTACTTACAATATCAATTTGATGATAGCCAAACAATTGCATAATCTGATTTTATCACTGACTTATCTTTCTTGTGACCTACATTATAGAGTTTTTCAAATGAGACTATTTGTTATTAAAACATTACTCTGTGTCTCTTCATCATTTGCACTTGCTCCTCCCTCAGTCCATCTCTGTCCTTTGTCTTAAGTGTGTGTGTGTGTGTGTGTGTGTGTGTGTGTGTGTGTGTATTGATTTCAGAAAGGAAGGGAGAGATAGAAACATCAATAATGAGAGAGAATCATTGATCAGCTGCCTCCTGCATGCCCCTACTGGAGATCGAGCCTGAAACCTGGGAATATGCACTGATGGGGAATTGAACTGTGACCTTCTGGTTCATAGCTGGACGCTCAACCACTGAGCCACACAGACTAGGCTCTCTTCTTTGTCTTGATGTCAAAATTGATTCAACATAAATATCATTCAGTGAAGGCATTCCGTATTCCTCCTTGATTTTATAATTAATTGTTCTTTTATGTACTAAGGGTAGAGCCATGTGCTTATGGGAAGTTTTATGCTGAATGTTATATAATCTAAAATCTCATTCTGTAAGTGAGAAAACATTCTGTTAATACTAGGTTAGTTGAAATCAGACAATTTGCAGTTTATACAACTAATATGCACTTATCACATCATTGTGGATGATAAAGTTAAATAACTACGAAGTTGAAATTCACTTAAATGATCATGCTTATATTTCACGAGTTCATTATTCAGTACCTTGTAACTTCAGGGCTTCAAGCTACTTCCACCCTATAAAGTCTCTCCAGTTATCTCTGAGAGTTCATGTCTGGGCCTCTGTGTACTCTGTAGCATACACACACCTTTAAGCTCTCCTGCTTTCCTATTAAGTTTCTGCAGCACATGTGCCATATGGGCGTGTTAACTGGCCTTTGGTAACGAATCTTTGAGAAAGCCCTGTTTAGGACTTCCCCCCATTAAAGCTCCTATCTTCTTTGGGACCAGGGATTAGACAGAATCATCCAGGATTCCAAGGTAAAAAGAAATAATCAGAAGAAACTGACTTCTAACTTCATATCACATTTTCACATCTGTGTTCCACATTAATTTATCCCAAACTTCCTAATTCTCTTCTGACAATATTTCCTTTGGCTTCTTTCTGTATTCTTTATCTCCACAAAAACTCAAAATCAACTCTTGATATCAACAGGTAATAAAAAAGTAAGCTAATTTTATTTCTTTGTTTTATTGATGAGAGAGAGAGAGAAACATTGATTTGTTGTTATAATTATGCGTGCATTCATTATTTGCTTCAAATAGAGATTGAACTTGCAACCTTGGTGTATTGGGATCAAGCTCTAACCAACTGAGCTAGCTGGCCAAGGAATACTCTGCAAGTTAATTTTTTTTTTAAAAAAATGTTTCTTCATTTTAAAAATATATTTTTCATCACCATTTAGCCCCACTAGACACCTCCACTCCCCTTGCAATCACCGCACTGCTGTCCTTGTCCATCTCTTTTGCTCCATCTCTCCAACACCCTCCCAACACTCCCAACATCTCCACACCACCACCACCACCACTGGAGCTGTCTGCTTGCTTTGTTTTTCTATTTCTCTCAGGTATTCTTGTATCAATTATTTTTCTACTCTCCCTCTTGTCAAAAAAATTAAAATCCTCAAGCATATCAACTCATCTAGATGACACCTAGGTCATTGTAGCTGGGCACATTTGTCTTGGAGAATGAGTGTTTTATACATGGTCTCCTCCACAAGACTGCTGACTACATGTGGATCATGACCATGCCATATTTACTTCTGTTTTCGCCAAGGTAACTTGAGAGTGAATGGTATAAAGTTGAAGCTAAACAAATATTTATAGCTTGAATGAAGAACAAATAAAACATCATTTATTAAAACTCTAAGGGGGGAATGACCTAATATAAAGCATTGTATCATATCATAGAAATAATGCAATGTTGATGTATTTTTTTCGTACAGCATTAAACAATTATAAGATTTGTAATCATTCACTTATTACAAGTGAATATATATTGATCATGATGTCCTATCAGGAAAACTTTTTCCGCTTACTGGACTAAACAGTTAGTAATATAGGTAATACCAGTGGCCAGTAATTGTATTTCTAAAGTGTTTAACTTCATAATTATAAAGAAATGCAAATTAAAAGTGCATTTAAAATTCTTGGCCTTGGTCAGTAAGGCTTAGTTGATTGGAACATCACCCCAAGCACCGAAAAATTGCTGGTGAGATTCCTGGTCAGGGTACATACCTAGATTTTGGGTTTGATCCTGGGTTGGGGGCAAGTACAGGAGGCAACTAATGCTTCTTTCGCCTCTCTCTCTCTCTCTCTCTCTCCTTCCCTTCCTCTTTCTCTGTTCTTTTTAAAAAAAGTCCTGGAAATCAAGTAAAAATATTTAAAAAGACTCATAATACTGTTTAATTCTAAGCTTTATGTCCCTGTTTTATTTAAAATTAACCAAGAATTTCCCTATAAAAATTCCTTATAAATATTATTACTCGCTATATAGTATTTCATTGTAAAAAATGTACCATAATTTATTATTAACTTATCTTATTCTAGATATTTGGATTGTCCACAATTTTTGGCTACTATAAATGTTATGATTCACATCTTTGTAGGTAAATCTTTGACTAATTGGGTGACTTCCTTTAGGAGATTCCTAGAACTGAAATGATTTGATTAAAGCAAAGGAACATTTTTATACATGTTCTTTTCAACAAAATTGTTACACTAAGGTATATTTATCAGAAAAAACACAAACAGGAATGCCTATTTTGGCATATGAGCAATAATGTAATGTTTTGAATTAAACAGGTTTACAAGTAACTACACATAAAACTAGAGTACCCTTACAAAACTGTCACATATGTTGGTTAAGTGGTATGTGACCTAAATTAACATTTTTAGTCATTCTGGCTTATTTCTTGATTTAACTGTGACTTAGTAAATCCCAACCCTTCCTATCTATGGAAAATAAATCTAAGATATTAAATATAGCATAGGTACTTTGAGTATATATCCCAGTCTAAAATAACCTCAAAATTCATTTCTATATACATTATTATTTTGACATGATTTTAAAAAATATCTTAAATGTCATTTCCCCCTTTTCTCTTAATGTTATTTCTCTCTTTTAATGTCATTTTTGATTCTTTCTGTATCAAGAACAGAGTACTAAAAGTAAACATGCCAAATATTTTATTCTGTGATTTAAAATATTGGTTTTTTGTTGTTGTTGTTTGTATTTTTGGTTTGTTTTTTTTTACTGGAAAAGTGGTTTAAATGCCTATGATCTATAGTTAGAGATTTGCACCTGCTCGTTTTTAAACTGCCTTGAAAGAAGTAAGTCAATCCTCGAAGGTTCTTTTCTCAGTCTCTTCCTTCACTTTAAATGAGGATAAAAAAACTTGGTAAGTCCCTTGTGGCTTACCAAACGTCCCCAAATGCCATGAGGGGCCTCTGATTTGAGTCTATGTTTCCTTCTATTATAAAGGTGAACTGCAAAGTAGATTCTGAAAAGTTAATCCTTATAATTTAAGCCCTGATTTGTTCCACATGAACTAACTTCCAGATTGTTACTGAAACAAATTTTCTTTTACTTGTGTATTCAACTAAGTATGATTCACTTAAAAAGCAGTCCCACTGAACCACATTTGCATATCCTAATTAGTTTAGCATGTTCATTTTCCACTCACATGTTTTTCAAATAAATGCTTTTGAAGAATAGTAAAACTTAACTAACATCTGAGACTGCAAGTTCACAAAAAGAAAAAGAAAGAGCTGACATACATGCTAGCTAAAAAAAGGCAAGAATTTCAAATGTGTGGCACAGAGGATGTGGATTTGATTCTTATTTCAAATGGAGAATTGATTTGTGTTTAGTATGTACCAGGATGTGGGTGGCTTCAATGCCAGCTCATCCATATATTTGCATAACCCAAACAGGGTAGAAATTGAAGAAGTAGTCTGAGACTCTAATGCATATTCAGAATTTATCTATTTTTGAAGACTATTGTTGTAGTCTCAAATAAGCTAATCATTAATAGTTGAGATACATCAGAGATAAATCACTAGGAGAGAAAGCTATATATCAAAAGAAATTACAAAATTCGGAAGCATCCTATTACAAACATAGGTACAGATTTTATATCTTTTGGAAATACCAGTCATTGATTAGAAGAAATTTTTCTGCACTAAACATGACTTAGGAAGAGGAGGGGGGAACAAAACTTCTGTGTCACATTCATGGTTTCAAATACACAATTAACAATTTAAGTTCATTTTTAAACTCTCATTCTGAAAAATTAAAAGAATACAAAATATAATAATGTCAGTTATGTTTTTAGTCCTATTATATAGTATCATGTTGCTGAACTCAGATTTTATGTGCGTGTTCACTGGCAATTTTGGAAATTGATGTTAATTAAGCCCACCCAGTTTTCCACTCTTGCACCTTCTTTCTCTTAATTGTAAAATGTACGCTAAACAGAGTCTTTTTACTTTCTCAGTCCAGCCCAGGTCATGGATCAAATCTGGGGACCTACTTCTCACATATTTATTTTACTCTGCCATGCATCTATGGATTTTATTAGTAACTAGAGGCCTGGTGCATGAAATTCGTGCATTGTAGGGGGTTCCCTCAACCTGGCCTACACCCTCTCCAATCCGGGACCCCTTGGGGAATGTCTGGTTGCCCCCTAACTGCCCCCCTACGGGATGGGGCCTAAACCAGCAGTCGAACATCCCTCTTGCAATCTTGGACCACTGGCTCCTAGCCATTCGTCTTCCTGCCTGCCTATTCTCCCCTAACCGACTCTGCTTGCCATCCTGGTTCCCCCCTAACTACTCCCCTGCTGGCCTGGCAGCCCCCTAACTGCTCCCCTGCTAGCCTGATTGCCCCTGCCTGCCTCTGCCTCAGCCCTCGCCACTGTGGCTTTGTCCAGAAAGAAGTTAGATGTCTGGAAGATATCGGGTTGACCCAGTCTAATTAGCATATTACCCTTTTATTAGTATAGATTATCTAATTTAATATAGTTAATAATACTTTCATAATACTTGATTTCAGAAAGCTGTTGTCACTAGTAGGCTGTTGTAAATTATCCTTCCTTTAAAAGACAAAAGCAGGGAAGTCATTATAAGAATACTACAAAAGCTATTTTGTATTGAAATATTTTATTATTTTTTGGCTATTTTGAAATATAAAGGTCATCAACAAATAAAATCAACAACTGGTATTTGGGAATGCATGGCACAGATTGCAAAGAAGAAAGTACCTTAGGTATTAGGGATGAAAAACTGAGTTACATAGCCCTGGAGTATGCTTGCCCACTAGGATACTTTGCTATTCCACTACCAAGACTGCACAAGCTACTTACTGCCTTTGGAAGAACAGTTCTAATAAATAGCAAGAATGATCTCAGCTTTGGGAGCCAAAATGAAGGTTTGAGACTAGAGGAGTCTCACTTTCCCTTAAGAATTAGGATGAATTGGGTAGGGCCAACACTAGCAGCACATCATAAAGAGTTACTGATTCATAAATAAATCATAGAATACGTATTTATTAAAACTCATTTATTCACAATCAAAATCGACCCCACCTAAAAATATTCAAAGTCATATTTTGTCTTGTTTGTGCAAGTCCACTCTCGCAGTTTGTGTACTAAAATGTTAAAGAAGAAAGAGACACCCAACACTCCAACAAAAGTACGAGTTTTAGTACGGAATGGATGACATGTGTTTAAAATGGTGTCACAGCCACACATTTCTTATTTTATTTGCGTTTCCTAAAACGAGAGGAATGTTGAAAAAAATCTGTGAGTTAGCTAAGAGGGTACAAATGAGAGAGTATCTGTGCTCCAGCTGAAAAAAGTATATGCGGTGTCATGTTGGAGATCATTTCCAACTCTGTTGCTCTCTTGTGTGAGAAATGAAGTCGAGGTGCTTGGCAGTTCTTGTCAACAATATGTCGAGATGGCGACTGTATAATGCTGTGGCAGCAGAGCTTTCAAACAGAAACACCAGAACCTGTGAAGTATGTGTCTGTGATTAGTACCTGATGCTATGCATGGTTGTTGCCCAAGCTCATGATTTTAATGGAATATCTTCTTATAAAAACTAATGATGCTCCTTTCTCTGTTAATCACATTAATGTTGAAAAGATCATATGGCTACAATAAATTTTTAGCTTATAAACGTTTGTTTCTTCCCTTACAGATTCATCAACAAAAACACATAAAATGTCATTTTTACCCAGCCGTAGACCTCAACTTTCACAATAAACATAAATAATATATATAAATTGAAGAGCATACCAGAAATGCTTACAGTGCCGTTATTCAAAATAGCAATAGCATTCAAAATGCCACTTTATTCCCACAACCAGAATCATTCCAGAAAAGCTGTAAATTTTAGAAGACAATCTATAATCTGTAATAATAGTTTCTTCAACTTCTTTTCCAAATGAATACCAGATGCACCCTTCTCATTCTGCTCCCAAACACATATACTCTGATTGCATAGTTCTAGTTATAAGAACATGTATTTTGGTTCTGTGTAGAGCATATTTAGTTATAGAATGTCCAGTACTTACCTGATTGCCAATCTTGATAATGTTTCTCAATAAATCATGTAGCTCTAAGGAAAGACTGTGTCACCTGGTAAAATAATTTATGAAAAGAATAGCTGATGCACAAAGCAGGGTGAGGAAATGCATGGGAAAACTGATTTCTTATCAATGTTTTAAACTCTCTCTGTGTGTGAGTGAGTGTTTCAGGATAGTGATATAAGTACATAGGCTCTGAATGTGTTTTTTTAAAAAATATATCTGTAGTGATTTCAGAGAGGAAAGGAAAGGGAGAGAGAGATAGAAACATCAATGATGAGAGAGAATCATTGATGGGCTGCCTCCTGCACGATCCACACCAGAAATCCAGCTCACAACCTGTGCATGTGCCCCAGTTAGGAATCGAACCATAACCTTCTGGTTCATATGTAGATGCTCAATCACTGAGTCATGCCAGCCAGGCTGAATGTATTTTTTACATATTATATAGCACTTATACATTTGTAGTGTTTATGCAAACACCAAAAGAAATTTAAAAAATAATGTGAATTTCAAGATATTAACAAGGCAGAACTATACATTTCAATGAGGGGCAGTGCTTCTGTCCGTGTCCACTAAGTACTGTACTACATTCTCCAGAAAATAAATTTTAACAAACAAAATCCATATATAACCTCCCCCAAGGAACATAATATCCACCAGAAGAAGCAAACATATGTAGAAACAGTTATTGGAAGTCATATTTCCCTCAGGCTCTGCCTATTTTAAGGCTCAAAGCCAAATATGTTTCTGTTGGTAGAAAACACACAGGACTAGAGGGCTTGATCTTCACCCCTCGTGTCAGGATGTTTTTGTTTCACTTCAAATTCTTTGTTTTTTAATGTTTTATTTTTACATGTTTCTGTGGAGTATCTTAAATTCTCTTCAAACCAAGATATAACATCAAGACAAAATTTATGGGGGATTATTAAAAAAAAAAACTTACATAATTAAATCTATTTTAGGAGATAATTCGGACAGCATTGGGGAATGAATTAGAGAGGGTGTGGCTGGGATACATTTGAGAATGTATTGTTATGTCCAGATGAAAGATGAGGATCTAAACTTGGGCATGGGCAATAAAACTAGAGCAAGAGGGACACATTTGAGAGAAATTTAGGAAGTAGTTTCTACAGGGCTTTTTGAACACTTGCACATCTACACTAATAAAAGAGAAAAATGGTAATTGGCGTACGACGCTACCCTTTTCATTGGCTAATCAGGGCTATATGCAAATTAACTGCCAACTAACATTGGCAGTTAACTGCCAACAAGATGGCAGTTAATTTGCATATGTAGGCACAATGCAGGGAGGCGAAAGGGAAAGCAGGAAGAAGCCCCCTGCCACTGACAGTGATCAGAAACCCAGGGGGGAGCTAAGAGCTGGGGGGCAGGGCAAAGGCGGCCCATCCAGGATCTGAGAATCAGGTGCCTTTGCCGCCCTGGCCAGTGATAGCAGGAAGTAGGGGTGGAGCCAGCGATGGGAGCTGGGCACGGTCGAAGCTGGCAGTCCCAGGAGCTAGGGGTCCCTTGCCTGGGCCTAAAGCGAAGCCCACGATCGCGGGGCCACTGCAGCTGCAGGTCCCCGCTGTCCGGGCTGGACGCCTCAGCCAGAGGCATCCTGCAGGGGCAGGGGCGGAGCCCGCGATTGTGGCGCCCCCCACTGCCACTGCAGGTCCCCACTGCCCGGGCCGGACGCCTAGGCCAGAGGCGTTAGGCCTGGGCAGGGGCGGAGCCTACAACCGTGGGGAGCTGGGGGTCCCCTGCCCAGGCCTGACACCTCTGCCAGAGGCCTCAGGCCTGGTCAAGGGGCCCATCCGGTGATTGGTGATCAGAGGGTGTTGAGGGTCAACTCCTTTGGCCGAGGCATCAGGCCTGGGCGGGGGGCTGGAGCCAGGGATTGGGGGGATATGATGGTCCCCTTGCCCAGGCCTGAAGCCTGGGTCAGAGGCGTCAGGCTTGGGCGGGGGGTGGAGCAAGCGATCAGAGGGAGATGGGGGTCCCCTGCCCAGGCATGATTCCTGGGCCAGAGGCCTCAGGCCTGGGCGGGGGCCAGAGCCAGTGATCGGGGGGAGATGGGGGTCCCCTGTCCAAGCATGACACCTCTGACAGAGGCGTCAGGCCTGGGCAGGGGACCCTCAGACCCCTCCAATTGCTGGCTCTGCCCCTTGCCCAGGCCTGATGCCTCGGCCAGAGGCGTAGACCCCCATCACCTTCCGATCGGCAAGGGGCCGATCCTGCGATTGGAGGGTGATGGGGGTCAATGCCTGAGTGCTCCCAGTATGTGAGAGGGGGCAGGCTGGGCTGAGGGACACTCCCCCACCACACACACACACCCAGTGCACGAATTTCGTGCACCAGGCCCCTAGTCATAATAATAAAAGGCTAAGAGGCGTCACAAACAAAACAACCAAATGACCAGTCACCACGAGATGCATGGAGCACCTCTCTGGCCATAAGGATCTAACAACTGGTCGCCATGATGCCCACTGTGGCCTGTGGACCAGCCTGATAAGGGGGTGGCCCCTCCCCCCTGCCAGCCTGGCCCTGATCTGACTCTCCCACCCTGATCAAGAGATGGGCTTGCCAAAAAAAAAATAACAAAAAAAAACCCAACCAGGCCTACCAGACAAATGCCCTCTCCTTCCCTCCCCTGACCCTGCCAGCTGTGCCCCCATCAGCCCACCCTAGCACGATAGGGCCACAGCCCCTCACCCCAGCTGGCCTGCCCCTGATCGCATCCCTCACCCCAATAGGGAGTGGGGCTGGCCATCTAACCTCCTGCAGCCCCTCCCTCTGTTTACCCCACGCCTGATCACACCCCTCACTCCAATAGGGAGTGGGGTTGGCCAGCCAATCTCCTGTAGCCCCTCTCCCCAGGCCAGCCCCAACCCAGATCAGCACCTCACCCCGGTCAGGGGCAGGGACAGCTGGACAATCACCATGGCCCCTCCCCCAGGCCAGTGGCCCCCATTGGCACCCTCACACACTCCATTCAGGGGCAGGGCTGGCCAGCCCACCACCTACAGCCCCTACCCATGGCCAGCCCCATCCCCAGTCAGCACCCCAACTCCAATCAGGGGCAGGGCCAATTTCCCACAGCCCCATCTCCCAGCTGACCCAGCTCTGATCAGGGGCCCTGATCAGGCCCTGATCCAGGCGGGCTGGCTGGCCAATATCCCACCCTCTCCTCCTCCCAACAGGCTTAGCCCCAATCCACCGTGATTGGGGCCAGGCTGGGCTGGTCGACCCCCACCCGTGCACGAATTCCTGCATGAATTTGTGCATGAATTCGTGTACTGGGCCTCTAATAGGATATAAGAGAGAAGGAAAGGAGAGAAATCAGTTTTTTGTTAAAGTGTCTTGTCAAATATTATAGTCTTAGAATAGACCAGGAGCACTAATGGAGAGGACATGGGGTGGGGAAGGAAATTAATGAATTCATCTTTAAAGGAAGGAATTTGAATGTTTGCAGAACCTTTAGGTAGAGGTATCAGTTGGAAATACAGATTATTAGGTTAAGGACAATTAGAGAGGCTTATATCAGCAGAGAAGAAAAAGGAACTCTGAAACAATTTTGAAGACAATAATAGCATTTAAAGGCTGGATAGAGCAAGAGGTGATAGTGAAAAATTCTAAGAAAAAGTTGAAAATAAAATAAACAATGAAAGATGTGCCAATGGGAAAGAGAATTGAACCTCTAAACAGCTACCCTTATGTCTTCTTTAGCATCTCCTATGTTTTTCAGAGTTATGGAAATAATTTTGAGTAAAACTATTTGACAAATGATTTTAAAAAGGTTAAAAACACAAATCAAAGTTCAATGAAGAAAATGACTATGAGTTGGTCATCAATATGTTAATAGTATCCTTTGTAAGAACAATTTTGAAGCATGGGAGAGGGTGATGGAATAAATGGAGATATATATGGGGAGAAATTTGTAGGGAAAGGTGAGGAGATTTCCTGTTGAATGACAAGGACAGAGATGCCTGATGGACAACTACATGATGTTGCAGTGCATTTTTAGGGTAATGATGTCAACATACAAAATGGAGGAAAAGCCAGATGGGAGCAGCTTCAAAGAAGCAATTTATATGGGTAATTAGGTGGGCAGAATTGATGAATATTCATACTGGAAAATGTGCTGGACAGGGAATCAATAGATTTGGGACCTGTAAGAAACTAACTATGGAATCTCTAGGGAAACAATCTTTATTACCTCATCTGTAAAATGAGTAGTTTGGATTAGAAGAAAGTTCTTGATCTGGGGAACCTAAATAATTTCATATGTATTGTTATCTCTAAATCTCTATGATTATTGGACTCCATAGTTAGGGGAGGAGAACAGAATCTCTGTATATAAAGCCTAATATGCAAATTGCCCCCTCAGGAGTTTGACTGGGAGATGGAGTTCAATTGCTCACTATGATGTGTGCTGACCACCAGGGGGGCGGTGCAGAATGAAGGAAGGCCCCAGCCACAGCTGGTAGCCGGGGAAGGGAGGCCCCGGCCGGCAGCCAGAAGGCCTGGATCAGTCCTGATTATTGGCCAGCCCTAGGGGCCCTACCCATGTATGAATTTTGTGCACCGGGCCTCTAGTCTATATATATATAAAAGTCTAAACGACCATCTGACTGTTCAACCATTCCCCCCAGTAGCTATGATGTGCAATGACCACCAGGGGGCAGACACTCTGACCAGTAGAGGAGGGAGCCCAATTCCTCGTGGAATTGGCCATGGGTTAGGTTACTGCTAGGCACTGTTGGCCCCGAATCTGGTCTGGTTCACCTGCACCCTGGACCCAGAGAGGAGGGAGGAGGGAGCCAGTGGGTGTCCAGGTCCTGGGGGCTTGGCCTGTAGGAGGGGTCTCACAATCTGGGACCCCTCGGGGATGTCCAAGAGCCAGTTTCAGCCCAATCCCTGCAGGCCAGGTCAAGAGACCCCACCGGTGCATGAATCTATGCACCGGGCCTCTATTAGTGTTATATAGAGAGATTCTGGATAAACCATAAATATCAAGAACATTTTTGACCCTCCCCCCAAAAAGATTATATGTAGCTTTTAATCAGGAATGGAAATAAAGAAAAAGTAATACATTTATCAGTGTTGGTGCAAAAAACTGAGAGGCATCAGCAGCCCATTCAGTTCAATCTCCTACCCCTTTTGCTAAGGAAGAATATATTCATAGTCAAGGTATATGCTCTCAGGAGCAACATTAGTTATTTAAGAGAGGTGATTTTTTTTTACAAATTTGTAAATTTTCCAGTTTTCCTTCTACTATTGACTTCTAGAATTGTCCTGCTGTGGTTGAAGAAATGCTTTGAATATCTATTTTTAAGAATCTGTTGAGACTTAATTGTGATCTAAAATATGGCCTGCCCTGGAAAACATCCCATGAGTATTTGAAAATAATGTGTATTCTGTTGTTGTTGGCTACAGTGTTTTGAATATGTCTTTTAGAGCTAGTTGCTTTATTATTGCTCAGGACCTCTATTTTCTTCCTTATCTTCTATCCATTATTGAGAGTGAAGAACTCTTCTATTTAATTCTATCTGCCATTTTTGCTATATATGTTTTGAGAGTCTGTGTAAATGGTTATTATTGTTATATCATCTTGCTATATTGAACTTTTTATTAATATGTAATGTGTTTCTTTTTTGCTTTTTTTGTTACATAGGCCTTATAGCATTCTTGTCTTTCATTTTTGCATAACTATTTACTTGTGCATTTAGTTGATATTTTATAGTCTAGTGTTTTAATATTTTCTCATTTTCTTTTGTGTATATTCTATACCCGTGATTTTAAAACAGTGTGCCATAAGAATTTCTTTTTCTTTATTGATTAAGGTATTACGTATGTGTCCTTATCCCCCCTTATCCTCCCAACCCTTCCCCCTACTCATGCCTTCACCTCCCTGGTGTCTGTGTCCATTGGTTATGCTTATATGCATGCATACAAGTCCTTTGGTTGCTCTCTCCCTCTTACCCCCACCCTCCCCTACTTTCCCTCTGAGGTTTAAAACATGCAATACCTGACTATTTAGTTAGGGGCATTGACCTTTTTTCTCTTAGATTGTCAAATTAAAAAAAATAACAACAACTAACACAATAATAGTCATTCAGTGTGAGTGAATCAAAATTATACCTGTGGTTTTTTAGAGCGACAAAAAATATAATATGTTTTTGGTGTGCTGCAGAATTTTAATAATGGGTTTATGTGTGGCACAAGATGAAGAAGGTTGAATATCATTTTTAAATCCTAAAGTTATAACACTCTTGTTGAATTTATACCATCTTAACTAAAATAACATGCACATTTATGTAGAAAGAATATGAATTTACAAATCAAATTTATAATATAACTAGCTTTTTAAATTTTCATATGCTTACATTTACTGTAATTTTTATTTATTCATACAACTTCATTTATTTTCCAGTGTCCTTTCATTGCAACCTGAAGAACTCTAGCATTTATTGCAGAACAGGCCTCACTCTTTTCACTTTTGTTTATCCAGAACATCTTAATTTCTTTCTCACTTATGAAGAACAGTTGGGCCAAAAATAGTATTCTTAGTTGGCATTTTTTGTTGGTGATGGTTGTGGTGTGTTTGTTTTTATACTTTAAATATATGAGCCCACTGGCTTCTGGCTTCCAAAGTTCCTGATAAGAAATCTGCTGAAAATCTTATTAAGGATCACTTATATATGATGAGTTGTGTCTCTTTTGCTGCTTTTAAGGTTTTCTCTTTGTCTTAGTATTTTAACTATTTGATTATAATGTGTCTCAGTGTGGCTCGCTTTGAGTTTATCATAGTACGAATTTCTTAAGCTTCTTGAATGTTTATATTTATGCCTTCTACTAAATTTGGGAAGTATTCAGCTATTATATTTTCAAGTTATTCTTTCTGCTATTTTCTCACTCTGCTTGCTGGTATGCCCATTCCCTTGTATATAATTTTGTTTGACGGTGCCTTACAACTTACATAGGCTTAGTCCACTTTTCTTCAGGCTATTTTCTTTCTGGTCCACTGACTCAATAATTTCAATTTTCTTATTTTTAAATTATTGGTTCTTTTTTATGCCTATTTAAATCTGCTTTTGGATTCCTCTTGTAAATTTTTTAAATTTCACTAATTATACTTTTCAGCTCCAGATTTATTTTGTTTCCTTTTAGATTTTCTACTTCTTTATTGGTGTTTCCATTTTGGTCATATATTGCTTTCTTGACTTTTTTCATGTCTCCCATTCTTTCTTTGAGCTTCTTTAAGTTTGCTATTTTAGATTCTTACTAAACTATAACTGATCCTTGCTAAAGTAAGTATTCTTTATCTGAAATAGGAATGATAACATAATTCTCATCAGGCTATTTTTAAATATTTAGGAGTTATGAGAGGTAATTAAAATATATTATTGATGGAGATTTAAATGTATATCTGTGCATATAACACCATGTCTTGATTTTTTTTGAAGATGATGTCATTGATAGTGATCATAATCCAGTAGAATATATTGAACTAAAGAGGTGATTGCCAATAATCTTTTAGTGACTACCACCACATTTGCATACTTTTTTGTTGTACATAATGAAGTCTAGATGTTTATATCTTCTTTCTATGAAATATGATTTCCCGTGAATCCACCTTCAAGCAAAACTTTTCTTTCAAGTTACTGTTTACTAAAGCAGACTTCTAAATACATGCTCTCCATCAAAGTGTGGTCAGTGTTACCCACCACAATAAAAATTAAGCTCTATTCTTTGGTCCCACTAAACAGGGTCTCAAACTGCTTATGTTAACTTCTGTAGAAAGAACAAAAGTATTCAAGCTCTAATTGACTAATGTGTTATTCCCCTGCCTATTTCTGCCCATAACCCATTTGTCAAATTGAAGCACATGGGCACTTGTCATTTTGTCCAACATCATGAGCTGCTCGCTTGTGTAGGATCATTTATTGTTCAACTTTTGTATATTATATTATTGTTCTTTCTGGGGATCCTCACATCAAGGGACCAATTTAGATGAGAAGGTAGCAATGAAGTAATTTTAAAGGTTATAGCAGAAGCCACAATTTGTTAAATAAGTTCACTGTAAGTCAAACTGATAGCTATAATTTTAATGTTGGAAATAGTGACAGCAATTTCACTTTAAGAAACCCAAAGGCAAAATTTATGTAGACACAAAGTGTACATATTTATTCTTACACACATTTTTCTCCCTTATTATCCTACAGTTGGCAGAGGTTATAATGCATAGGCTTTCCTGGAATAAGACAGCTGTTGAATATGCCTCAACGTGAAGTGCTATTTTACATTCTACAGTAGGAATATTTTCACCAGACATGTTTTCTGGTGAAGGTATATTAAGACAGTGATTAAATCAATACTTTAAAGCTGCAGTATTAAACTTTACTTCAAAAACTCAGATATTTTAAAAAGTAAATTGTATGCAGTATATATAATTAATATGATGTAATACATTGTATAGTATATAACAGAAATAGTATAGCCAAACTGGTTTGGCTTAGTGGATAGAGCGTCGGCCTGCGAACTGAAAGGTCCCAGGTTCGATTCCGGTCAAAGGCATGTACCTTGGTTGCGGGCACATTCCCAGTGGGAGGTGTGCAGGAGGCAGCTGGTCGATGTTTCTCTCTCATCGATGTTTCTGACTCTCTATCCCTCTCCCTTCCTCTATGTAAAAAAACAATAAAATATATTTTTTAAAAAGGAATAATATAATAAAAATAATGGCTAAGAGTCTGAGACATTAAATATGAAATAAAATGAATTGATATAAAAGTTGAGCAAATATACAATAAACTGACTCTTTTCCCTTATACATTCTGAAATATTTAATTTTATCATTTAAAAAGTACACTCCCACTTAAAAATAATATAAAACATTATTTTCTATAATTATAAGTATGTATTTTAAAGCACAAATTATTGCATTATTTATAACCGACTTCATCCTAAAAACAATTTTTGGCACCTTACAGAATAATCCAGGGCATAACAGAATAAAAAAAGACATTAAAAAGAAAAAAAGCAATGGTTGAAAAATCAAGTGAAATACTAGTAAAGGGCAAGGTTACAGTAAACATGTACATATTTCTGTAATATCTGCCTGCATACATCCTATGAACAAAAACAAAGAATAAAACATAATCAGTTTCAAAAAATCAGTGTTAATGTAGTACCATTGATCTATAGAGTAACTTTTCTTAGTGCTGAAGTCATAAATACACCATTAAGTGAAGAAGAGGTATCAAGTTTAATACCATTTTTATAAAAATATTACTATACATTGAACATTTCATAGACCTCAGTCTACCAAAGCATAATGAATTAAAACTAATGCTATCAGGAAATCAAAATAAAAATAATTAGACAGCTGCATAATGGTCCATCTAGAACAAAAAATAAAATAGCTAAAACAGAGTATGGGGGGTAAGAAGTGGAAGTTGATTTTCTACCTTTGGACAGTCAGAGTTAATAGTAAAATTATTATTTTAATGAAAGTTTGCAAGGAGTCTATTTCTTGTAATCAAACAATCGTAACTAGCACAATCATGTAGCAAACTATATTTTAGTAGTATTTCCCTAAAAATAACTGAATATTTATTATAACTGCATTTAGTGATATGGCATGATGACAAAGTATTTTGTAATTAATACAAAAGCCTCATTACCAACCAACTATACTTTTAAGGTATCTTTATAGCTAGAATTTTTTTTAAATAAAATTTTGTTTTTTGCTTTCTGTTTTCCAATGTCTATCTGTAACAATTTGTTATGCCTTGTGATACAATTATTTAGTAGAGGAAACTGTGAGGTAAAACAACATTTAAAAATATAAAACATTTTTTTCATTCAATGTGTTCTCCTTTTCTAACCTCATTTATTTTTATTGTATATTTGGGATTTATTTCCTCAGGAAAAAATAACAGAGTAGAAAGCAAAAGTAATCTCAAAGTCACTCTTATTTTTCCAGACTCTAAAAACATTAAATTCATTATGTTCCTTGTCCCTGAGGCAATATAAAACAAATAAAAACAAGCAATAAAGAAACAAACTAATAAACACACTAAGTAGGGTAATACCTCTATGGAAAAAGTGGAAGGCTACTGAGGGAAGAAATTTCTTCTGAGATATTATATATACTCTATTATCAATGCTATATTTAACAGAAATGGTATAGTATTCATAACCTGGAATTTTTAAAATAGTTTCTGCTTCTGTAATTTTAGAATTGTTACCTCATTGAACCATTCGATGCACATGTTTTGAGCATAATTTAGATAGCAGATAAATTATAAAAGTCTGCTCCTAAGCCCATTTGATCAGACTACAAAGACTATGAAACTTTTTTGCACATCAGATGGGTAAATTGTGGGGATAGTGGCTCTGCCTAATGCTGATTACCATATAATTTATTATCCAAATTGGGACACTTATGAACGTGTCATAGGACTTTACAGACATACTAAGATATTTGTTCACACCTACCTTTAATGAACATAAAAAAAAGTTAAATTTAGCAAATATAGCACTCACATCTATATAATGAAAGCCCAGTGACGATTATGGCAGAACAACCAGAATGACCGGTTGCTATGATGTGCACTGACCACCAGGGGACAGACACTTAATGTAGGAACTGACCCCTGGTGGTCAGTGTGCTCCCACAGTGGGAGCACCACTCAGCAGAAGCCAGGCTCCAGGCTGGTGAGCGCAGCTCTGGTGGTGGGAGCCTCTCCCGCCTCTAAGGCAGCGCTAAGCAGCGGTGAGCCAAGCAGTAAGGAGTAAGCAGGCGGGCAATAAGGAGCGATCAGGCAGGCAGTTAGGAGTGAGGGGTCCTGGATTGTGAGAGGGATGTCCAACTACCGGTTTAATCCTGATCGGGCCTAAACCAGCAGTTGGACTTCCTTTGGGGGGTCCCGGATTGCAAAAGGCTGTAGGACGGGCTGAGGGATTTACCCCCTCCCCATATGAGATTTGTGCATAAGGCCTCTAGTATAGTGATAAGATAATTTGTTTTATCGTTTTGGGGTACTTACTTTTTCAACTTGGGAATCAAACAGATTAATAGCTTTCTTTTGATATGTGATTTCAAATTATTTTGCGATTTAATTTTTCTGTGGAAACAAATAAAATGTAACACAATAGCCATACAATATTAAAATCTGTACCCAATATTTTAAGACTATTATTGTGTTTAGGAATGATCAACCAAGAATATATTAAATCTAGAGATGTAATAGTGGATAAACTGGTTGTCAAGTTTCCTTCTAGCTGTAGTACCTATAATTTGTTCTATTATTAGTTGCTATATGAAGGAGATAGTTTTATATTCCATAGTTGCCTTAAAGAATATATATGAAGATACAGAGATATTTTCTTACTGGTATTTTACTATTTTAACTCATCAGTAAGAGAAGACTCAAATGTTATATTTTGTATAATTATAATTCCTATCATTAAGGTTACAATTCCATGTTTTGTCCAGACACTAAGTTCGCCTAAAATATATAGATGGAATAATTTAGAGTTAAATCTTGGTATAGAAATATATTTATTCTTTCTACTTTAAAATCAACTAAGATATTTTGGAAACCACAAATAGCTCTAAAATAAATTCACTTTGAAATATGAGATTATTTTTATGTGACTTGTCTATAAAATAGAAAAAATCTATTAGTTAAGGTAAACTGTATTTTTAAAAAACCTTAACAATTGAAAAGTTACTTTTTTTTTAAAATATATTTTATTGATTTTTTACAGAGAGGAAGGGAGAGAGATAGAGAGTTAGAAACATCGATGAGCGAGAAACATCGATCAGCTGCCTCCTGCACATCTCCTACTGGGGATATGCCCGCAACCCAGGTACATGCCCTTGACCGGAATCGAACCTCGGTCCTTTCAGTCCGCAGGCCGACGCTCTATCCACTGAGCCAAACTGGTTTCGGCAGAAAAGTTACTTTTGAGTGCTCAGGAAATGTGCTTTACATTTAGAATTATGTAGGTGTTTCCATGATCATAAATTATTGTAAGTACTTCTATAGTTTGATGTATGGCTAAATTGGTTTGTTTATGTACTTACAGAGTGATGGAAAATAGGGTATTTCTTTCCTCTATTTTTCGTTTTTAAAAATAAACTAATAAAGGTGACTGATTGAAAAATATTTTGACTATATAAGCATCATCAAAAACAGTATAATATTTTATTCTTGGGGGAATCTAATAATATTTCATGAATGACTGATTTTTTAATGTTATTTAGATTTTTAAATGAATAATTTAACTGATTATATTTCCTGTTGACAGTTTGATCTTGAATTCCTTAGTTTGGCTTGTTTAAATGTATAATCTCTATATTTCACTGCGATCCTAAATTTGTCAAGTTTCTGTGATATTAATGCCCTAATTGCATAAAAAAACTTTAATTTTAAAAATTGTTTTGTATAACTGATGTTTTTTCCATATTAAAGAACATCCCTCTAGCTTCTTCTTGGTTATGCTGTGCATTATTTTATAAAACTCTCATTCCATATGACTCGCATATTGTACACTCTTCATAGAAATGTTTCCTTCCCTTGCTAATATATAGCTACTTCTAGGTTAAAAGGAAATAACTGTTCAAAGGTGCAAAGCTAGAGTTCTACAAGGCCAAGCTCTATTTCTTTCCAGATTAGATTACTTTTTTATGGAAGTCGCATTTTCATTATTTCTTTTTCTATTAATCTCATGCAGAATTCCATTTCAGCCTCATGTTTCTTAAATAGAATGAGCCCATAGGGTTATGTTAGCCATCTGAGGACTTGCACATATACATTATAGATAATATTTCAGGAAAAAAATGAAATAAATTCTTCTCCCATAAAATGCTTCACAGATTTGTTAATGGTCACATCATGGCAATTTCTCTGATCCGTCACAAATTTTATGTTTTATATATCTCCAAAAATATTGGTTTTGTGGTGAGTACTGCTCACAAAATAATCAAATGGTTAATATTCAAAATATTATTTATGAAATATTTTTTGCTGTTCAAAAGTGAGATGTTTGAACAGGGCTATATCAAATGCCTTCGTTCCCTGTGCCCCTCCCAGTAAACCTCCATACATAACATTAATTTTTCCCTCTGGCCAAATAATGATAGTCAAATTCAATAGAGCTAATTTCCCAGTTTATGAATTCAGAAGGACATTTTATAAACTGTGCTTTAGATATTCTGTCTGCCTGAATAAGAGGTCATAGAGGAAATTAGTTTTATATTGTAGGAAATATATAGAATTGGAAGCAAAATGCTTATACTAAAATTCTGACTCTATTGCATATATTGACTAGGTAGATTGTAAGTGTTGAACCTCTGCAGTGTAAGTATTTTATCTATAATAAAGTTAAAATATAGGTTTTGGAATTTTCAGCATATAGAAGGTAACTGAATATTTATTAGTTTTTATGGATATTGCATATATAAATATGTAAAATATAAATATGTAAAATACATAGAAAGCACTCCAATGTTATAGCTATTAGTAATGTTATTTTTCCAGTACTGTAAATCTTAAAAATATATCTAAAGTATGAAAATAAATTACTCTTTTTAACTTGACTTCTTTTAGGTTAGTAATTATGAAATTATGTTGTAACAAAACACTGAGAGTGCTTGACGTAAACTGAATATAAATTGCATAAGAAAAGTCATTTCAAACTGCTGAAAAAATAAAAGTATAAAAATTTTTCAATTACAATTTGTATTTTATTGTTAAACTTATTCCATTTATTAGTGATTTATTGTTAGTAATATCTAACAGATGAGTAAATGAATAAATGTGTGACAAATACTATTAAGAAAATTATAGAGCATATGACCATTTCTACTTAAAGATTTTCCCTCTGATTATATGTGTGTGTTTTTTTAATTTTATATTCCATATGGATAATAAGCATACTTTTGCTAGAATACTATTCGTACTTCATTCAAAGGAGATATACATCACTCATATGATCTTTTGCCCAGCACCTGGAAGAGAATGGTACCTGGAAAGTAGTAAATGCTCAATATATATCCATTGAGTGGATGATTAAATAATTAAGTGTTTTTAAGAACTATACCTGCCTTATACTTGAAGACATGTCTAGAATGCAATGTAGGATGGTAAGACAGACTACCAGAAATATTGTAATGACAGAATAGACCACCAGCCTTATCTAACAGTCCACAGATGTCAAACAATCTGAGTTTCACAGCAGGGAAAAGCAGAGCAGAGTTTTTAAGAACATGGGTTGTAATTAATTAATTAAATTAACATCAGCCTTGCTTGCCATTGCTAAATGGCATTAATGTTGCCTAATTTATAGAAGTTGAAGATTAAATAAGCTCATTTATTAAGTCACACAAATCAGTGCTTAGCCCATATTAAGCACTCATTTAATAGCAGCAATTATTAATATCATTATTGCATATTACACATTATAGACCTATCTAATTAGCTTTGTAAATTTACTTAGCCTACCAACAATTTTATTCTCAATAAGAATATGACATAATAAAACAGTTTAAATTCTTATAGAAAAGTGAAATTATTTGAATTTGTGACAGTGCTCATTTGTCTTAGACCATTTGGGCTGCGCTAACAAAATGCTACAGACTAGGTAGCTTATAAAGGAAAGAAAGCTATTTCTCTTAGTTCTGGAGGCTAGAGGTCTGAGCGCCAGGTGCTAGCATGGTCAGGCAATTGCCCTCTTCCAGGTTGCAGAGTTTTTTCAAAGCCTCACTTGGTAGAAAGGTCTAGAGATCGCAGTAGCATTTATTTAATAACACATTCATGAGGGCTCCATCCCCATGACCTAATCACTTTCCAGTGACTAATCCTGTCATCTTTGAGGGTTAGAATTTCAACATGAATTTTGGAGGGACACATTCAGATATAGCACCATTGGACAGTGGCTTTGAAAATCATAATTTCTGTGATGCATCTATTGCTTGTAAAAGTGGATTTGCATCTCAAGTTGTACAGTCAGTAAGTCTTTTAGAACTCACAATACCATAGTGGCATAGCCATTTGGACAACTTCATATCTCCATTCTCAAACATTTAGTTGCCCTTCTTAGTTTAATATTTTGTTTATTTCATTTTGCATACTTTTAAATGCTAACAAAATAGGGGGGGGAGATCTAATTTTCTTTTTTTTCTTTATTGATTAAGGTATTACATATGTGTCCTTATTCCCCCATTGCTCCCCAACACCCCCACTCATTCCCTCACCTCCCTAGTGTCTGTGTGCATTGGTTAGGCTTATATGTATGCATACAAGTCCTTTGGTTGATCTCTCCACCTTAACTCCCACCCTCCCTTACCTTCCCTCTGAGGTTTGATGGTCTGATCGATGTTTCTCTGTCTGTGGATCTGTTTTTGTTCATCAGTATATGTTGTTCATTATATTCCACAAATGAGTGAGATCATGTGATATTAATCTTTCTCTGACTGGCTTATTCGCTTAGCAAAATATTATCCAGCTCGACCCATGCTGTTCCAAATGGTAAGAATTCCTTCTTTTTTACTGCAGCCTGGTATTCCATTGTGTAGATGCACCACCATTTTTTTAATCCACTTATCTGCTGAAAGGGACTTAGGCTGTTTCCAAATTGTAGCTCTGGTGAATTGTGCTGCTATGAACATAGGGGCGCACATATCCTTTCTGATTGGTGTTTCTGATTTCTTAGGATATATTCCTAGAAGTGGGATCACTGGGTCAATTGGGAGTTATAGTTTTAGTTTTTTGAGGAAACTCCATACTGTTTTCCACAGTGGCTGCACCAGTCTGCATTCCCACCAGCAGTGCAGAGTGTTCCTTTTCCTTCATATTCTCACCAGCACTTGTCATTTGTAGATTTGTTGATGATAGCCATTCTGACAGGTGTAAGGTGGTACCTCATTGTTGTTTTGACTTGCATCTCTTGGATGATTAGTGACTTTGAGCATCTTTTCATATGTCTCTTGGCCTTCTGTATGTCCACTTTTGAAAAGTGTCTATTTAGGTCCTTTGCCCATTTTTTGATCGGGTTTATCTTTCTTTTATTAAGTTGTATGAGTTCCCTATGAATTTTGGAGATTAAACCCTTATAGGAAATAACATTGGCAAAGTACTTTAGGATCTGACCACTGAACTCTTATTTTTCTACCACTTTATGATGAATGCTCTGTCTTCCAGGCATCCTAATTCTCTTCCTTACATATCCTTGAACACACCATATACTCTTTCATGAGCCTGAATCTGGGCACATTTCCATTTCTATGCCCCACTGTACTTTTTCTTCAAACCCTGCTTTACCAAAAAACTCCACAAAGGAATTTTGGAAGACTTCTTTGATCCCTGCAATCTGAATTACTCAGCCTTCTTTTGACTGTAGGCAGAGAATTTATCACACTATATTTTCAAAATGTATTCTGGACGAATTCACTTATCTACCTACTCATCCCCTGCACCTACACAGTTAAATCATGGCTGAAGAAATATCACACAACCAAATCTAAAGGTTCCACTTTGAGTTTAAGATCAGTAACTTTAGATGGGCTCTCAACATTGCCTGAAGTCCAAATCCCAAGTATGTTTCTCTAGAAAGGTTATTTTATTTTAATAATGATAACTACATTCTTTTTTCTTTTAACTTCTTAAACTTCTTGTATACCTCTTACTTGCCTCATATTTTATTGGGATCATAGAGGCCCTGAGATGGAATCTGTATCAAAATCTAGTCCTCTACTTAGACTTGAAATACACTTTTTAATCTTGCTTTCAAGAACTTGTTTCATTCTTTATAATAATTTTGTCTGTTTTCTTGTCTCTCTCTCCCATTAATTTGAAATCCTAGTATGTAGTGGTATTTCTTTTTGTCTCTGTGTCCCTGGTAAATATTAATTATTTGCTACATTCAGTATATTTCTGTTAGGTTCTGATAATACAATGTTCACTTCAAGGACTGCTGAAAGAGAAAAGATAGATGTTTAAACAATAAATAAAATTAAGTCTGAAATGGTGTGTGTAAAATTTGGGTCAGATAAATCTTTTTCTTAAACTTATATTTAAGTTGAAGTCTATGTGATGCCTTGGCATTGCCCAAGAATAGTGAAATCATGTGGTTCCATCAGAGGAAACAGCATATAATAATGTCCAGAGGCCATAGGACATATTCACTATTGAAGGAACTAAACAAATCAACATATCCAATGTTTCAAGAGAGAGCGAATGGGGGCTTAAGTTCCCAAGGGCTAATTAGGGAATTTTTCTATTTATCTAGGATCAATGAGAACGTATTTAAGGATTTTAAGCATGGACTAACATGCTAAGAATTTATTTTTGAAAATTGCTTTCAACACAAGAGCTGAAATGTTTGCATCAGATCAAAAGTGAATTTAAGTAGATCAGATAAGAGTTTCTTGCAATAGTCCAGGATAATGACCCATTAGTATGGAGTTGAGACTCTTTGCATATAAAGGACAACTGAAGAAGCCATGCTAGTGAAGACAACATTCTAATGAGGGGACAAACATGACAAGACACATAGGATCATAACTTATGGGGGAGTCAAAGAAGAGAAATCTGGAAAATAAACTGAGAAGGGGCAAACAAAGGTAGGGGAGAGAAACTTTAGTAGAGCAAATATTACTGCAGACTAGAAAACTTGTTACAAGAATAAGAAATTCATTATCAATAGGGTCACATAGTTTCGAAGAATTTATAAGACCCTAAAGGAAGTGATTTTACATAGAAAGGAGATAAAAAAGAAACATTTACAGTTTAAGGAAATGATGAGTTCCAGCACCTTTCAGGGATATCAGCTTGTTAAACACCTATTGTATGTTGAGCTGTACCTGAGGATATTTATGATGGAATGGGAGATAAGATATTTAATATCATCAAAATATGCTCAGGACAAATGAGATGCTAGATGTAGAAATTAATTGTTATGATTCTTGTAGGTATTTTGCATACTCAGTGTTATAAAGCATTTAATTTTCTAAGAAGTAATTTTAAAAAATGCAGTGTGTATTAGGAGGCTTTTTAAAATTTTGAAATGAACTAGATTATCCCATAGGTAAATGGCACTTTTTCTGACTAAGAAGAGCATGTGATTTCTGAAAATAAATGAGCTCTTTTGAAACTTATATAATGTTCAAATACTAGCTTTAGGTTTGGCATAAAGACCCTAAGAATTTGTTTTAACTTCACTCAAACACGAAGTAAAAAATTATCAGATAAGAAAGCTTTGATAACATGGTCCTGTTGTGAATGTTTAATGAATAAATATATCTATCTAAGAGATGAGTCCCAGGAATAAATAATTTATACCAAAATTTCCTCTGTACGTATTAGGAATAGCTAGATACATTCAGAGCCTCTGTTGCTAATAATCACTTAATGGTCATAGCCTTTTTTTGACTAGCAGTTTCATACATAAATGTTCGGTCAGTAGAGTGCAGGATTAAGACATATTTTTGCATACTGACTTAATGTAGTAGTTCTATAGTCAGGTTTAGTAAAAAATGCTACTAACTTATATACCTATGGTTTATGTGTAATTAGGGCAATGCCAATCAGATGCCCAAGAAACTGTTGATCCATGCAAGTACAATGACTGAAAGCTGAGGGGAAAAAATAGAAAGACACCACCAGGGAGGCCTTTCGCAGGGAGCCCCAGTTTCATAAGCACTGACATTTTAAAATGAACATTTCTAAAATGTATATTTCCCAGGCCATTGGATCCAGCACAAATTCTCTGAAAATGTGGTAAATTTCAAAAACCTCATCCAAAGGGAAGAAAAGACATTTTGCCAACGACATCAATTTCTTGCCAGGTTTGCACAGCTTTAATTTAGGCCAGCCCAATGTCACACCATGCTAATCCCACACACCCACTATATAAAAATCACTTATTAAAATAATGCTTTTAAAATACATTAATATAAATGGCAAATTTTGAAAACAGCTGAATACCATATTTCTTTTTTCTTGCACTGTAAGGACTGCTTTACCACAAACATCTTGGAAAAACATGGTTCTCCCATCTGCTACGAATTAATGTGAATCAGATCCTACTAGTCATATTGCCTTTTGTCTATTCTGGGTGCATAAAACATACAAGCCCGAGTGGAGGTAAATAAGATGCCCTGCCATTCTGTGTATGCTAAGGAGCTCGCTCGTTAACGAGACTGCAGTGCACCCTGGGAAATGTTGGACCTGTGCCTGCAGTTGTATTTGTTTAAGTAGCTCATCTTGAAAGCCTGCCCAACCTCAGCTGTAGACTTGGAAGACACAAAGCAAGCAATTTGGATTTTCCAAATCATCAGTCCCTCTAAAGGCCGGGAGGAGTCCATCAATGACAAAGAATCTTCTAATTCTTAAGTAACTAGCCCCTATGGGACCAGGGTCATTTGAAGAAACTCAGCCTCTTCTGTAAGCTCATTTGCGTGTGAGTGTGTGTGTGTGTGTGTGTGTGTGTGTGTGTGTGTGTGTGTGTTCCTCAGAAGGGTGACTGAAAAATGCTTGCTATCATTTCCCAACATCTGTGCCTACTGCTGTCACTCCAACACAAACTTCCAGATATTGTGTCACAGCTGCGATGAAGCTGGCAATTGGCATGGCAAGAACTCTCCCCCTCCTGCACAAAGCTTCCAGTGCCAGTGGTAAGAGTTCAAGGCCTTTCACAAAGTAAGCCATCACTGGCAGTCTTCAAGAGCTTAACACCTTTTCCACCCAGCCACCAACCCCTTTCGCCTCTGACAGCTGTCAGTCTCTTAAAACAACAGCAACAAAAATGCAGTCACAGACAACAATATGGTGATTACCAGAGAGAAAGTGGGAAGGGGAGAGATAGAAGTGGGTAAAGGGGGGATTACATGGTGAAGAAGATTTACCTTGGGGTGATGAACACACAAGGTGATATACAGATGATGTATTATAGAATGGTATACCTGAAATCTATATGATTCTATTAACCAAGGTCACCCCAATACATTCAATTTAAAAAAGGTTAACAAGAACCACAAATCTGGCCAGTCCTTCAGGGAAGTACAGCTGTATCTGAAATAAAAGAAATCACAAATAAATGCGATTCTTATTTTAGAGACCAACACAAACTAGGTAATATACCTAAAATAGTATTTGATGGGATTTATATTTATATTTGGGAATTCTAACAGAGTTTTGTTAGGTATAAGTATTCTATATTAACATATGTTCACAGAAAAAAATTTTACCATTGCATGCCTGGATAATTCAGGATGTCCTTTGTTTCTAAGATTTCAGAAACGTGATTCGAGTCTGGATTAATAAAAAACATTAAAATGTCCTATGTTTTATCCTTTTTATTGAATTTTTTGGGGTGACACTGGTTAACAAAATTATACAGGTTTTAGGGGCACTCTGTGTTGCAACATATATCAAATATATGTTAAATTATTTTACAATAGATACCTGAACAAGCATTTTAGTAATTTTTAGGTGTGTTTATAAGGAAAATATTTTAGAAAGCCAGCAAATTTTATCCTGTATGTGGATTGCCTCCAAATAATTATTCAACGTGAATCCAGAGTCTATGAAACAAACAAAATGCCGAAGCACCAGGGCTTAGCTAGCACACAAAGCCCCTTAGTTAAAATCATAGCTCATTTATACTAATTTCACACCTGATTCTAAGGTAAACTCAGAAATTAAAACCCGAAGACTAGAAAGTTAAGTCACTGCTGGCAAGGAGTGCAATATACTGTCATAATGGTTTTCTCAACCCAATTTTACAGATGTACTTATTAATAATCAGGACTTTCAGGTTAATTATTTTCCAGATCTATCCATGTTTTTCATATACTGATGAGTGTTTTGGCAACTTGACTTACTGGTTTCTAGAACTCTCTGCCCAATGTTAAACATTTTGTATATTTTTCTCTATCCTATCATTGTGCTTTTCCATTACTCTAAAATATATTCATATTTGTATGCAATGATGAGAAAATTGTTGAATACATTGAAGAAAAAATGTATAACTGGGCTATTAGTCAATTTCAAATATGTACACTGACTCCATGTAAAGCACTTTGCTGTATATTATGGGGGTTTTTAAGCAAAATCAAGCATGTGGAGGCAGTGAGTGGGGGGGGGGGAAAGGGAGACATCTGTCATACTTTCAATAATAAAGATACATTTTAGAAAAGAAAAAACTCAAGCATATATATGTTCCTTTTCGTTTAAAGTGTGCATGTATTAGGAAAATAAGCACATAAATTGTTTATGCAGCAAAATGCATATAAAATGTTCAGAATTTTGAGGGTGGTCAATTGATGTTTTAGAAAGATTATAGACTTTACAGTCATAATTACCATGTCCAAATCTCATTATATGACTATCAGCTATGTAATTGTGGAAAAGCTAGTGAGCAGTTATAATCTTTGCTGCATGCAATAGCCCTTTCCTTGTTTTGTGTAAATGTTCTTCCTGTGATTTATGGCACAGACCTGCAGTCTTACTAAATTAGTGTCCATCCTCCTTGGCAGGGGGGGTGGGGGGTGCATGATCGTGTCTGGGACAAAGAGTAATTCTATAGTATTTTTGTATTCTGAGGGTTTATTTTTTTCTCTTTTTTCTTTATTGATTAAGGTATTACATATGTATCCTTATACCCCATTTGCCCCCCTACCTCCCACTCATGCCCTCACCCCCCTGGTGTCTGTGTCCATTGGTTTGGCTTAGATGCATGCATACGAGTCCTTTGGTTGATCTCCCCCCTTACCCCCACCCTCCCCTACCTTCCCTCTGAGGTTTGACGGTCTGATCAATGCTTCTCTGTCTCTGGATCTGTTTTTGTTCATCAGTTTATGTTTATTATATTCCATAAATGAGTGAGATCATGTGATATTTATCTTCCTCTGACTGGCTTATTTCATTTAGCATAATGCTCTCCAGTTCCATCCATGCTGTTGCAAATGGTAAGAATTCCTTCTTTTTTTACTGCAGTGTAGTATTCCATTGTGTTGATGTATCAGGTTTTTAATCCGCTCATCTACTGATTGGCACTTCGGATGTTTCCAAATCTTAGCTATGGTGAATTGCGCTGCTATGAACATAGGGGTGCATATATCCTTTCTGATTGGTGTTTCTAGTTTCTTGGGATATATTCCTAGAAGTGGGATCACTGGGTCAAATGGAAGTTTTTTTTTTTAGTTTAATAGACAAGTACCTTAAAAGCATTAACATTAGAACCACTAAAAATCTTAATTACAAACATATAGGGTTAGCTAGCATGAAAAAAATAAACCAGTTTTAGAAAAAAGAAGAAATAAGATCTTACAGTGCGTAGGTCTCGGGTTACAGTTATTTCTCAGCTAGTTTTCTTCAACCTTTCATAAAGTTTACTAATGTGAACCAACTCACTTTTTAAAAATTTCAGCTTATTTGTTTTTCTGTTACTCTTCCCAAAGAACTTAGATACAGGCAAATGAGTTATAACTTCTGGTTATGCTAGGATCTTTTTTCTAACTATTACTTAATAAAATACAGACATGCACACATTTATTTTTTAACTTGATATAACCCGCACACAGAAGAAAAGACAGACTAAATAATTCCCAAAAAATTGCTGTGAAACAGAACCAAATTCAAGAGAATAAAAAGAATTCATGTATCAAATTGCAGAGAGCAAAGAAAAAAACACAGAGAAAGGACAAAAGTCAGAAATTACATATCAAAATGATTTTGGAAAGACCAAACACAAACATTTTAATATAAATGTGAATCAGTAAAAAATTCAGCTAAAAGGAATTTAATTTGGGCATAAGTACCAAAATTCCACAACTATATTCTATTTATGTCAATGTTACCTAATATATAAGATGACTGAAATACCTGCATTTATCTCACCAGTGATGTGTATTCACTTGAATGTACTAAAAATGTAATTTTTATAGAAAATTCTTATATTGACTCTGAAAAATGGAAAAGGTGCCATTAACATGTAAGAAACTTCAATTTCTGCAAAAAAAGTTGGGAATAATGAAGTGTGTACAAATTTCTGTAGTGTGAACATAGTAGATCTTTCGGAGTAGCAAGCAATACTTTTTTGTGTGGAAGTAATTGAGGGCATTCAAAAACATTCAAGGATTCACAAAATACACAAACACTACTCACCTAACCCTCTACAACATTTTTCTTAAATAAGTAACCATGAAACTAACAGTCAAATCAGAATTAAGAAGCCAAGGACAAGCCCTGACTGGTTTGGCTTAGTGGATAGAGCATCCGCCTGTGGACTGAAGAGTCCCAGGTTCGATTCAGGTCAAGGGCATGTACCTTGGTTGCGGGCACATCCCCAGTGGGGGGTGTGCAGGAGGCAGCTGATGAATGTTTCCCTCTCACTGATGTTTCTAACTCTCTATCCCTCTCCCTTCCTCTCTGTAAAAAAATCAATAAAATGTACATTTAAAAAAAGAAGCCAAGGACAAGAAACATAGTAGTTCCAATAGAGTGGTGGCTCGACCAACACACAGCAATTTCCTTTTCTCTGAAGTGGCCCCAAGACATAGACAGGGGTTCTGTGACTCTCTGTACGTTTTGTGATTCTATATCTTATGTTACAGTTGGTTGGTCATGTGATAGTCAACTTACTCAATTTAAACAAAATATAGTGTTTGGATGGTAACTAGCAACAGAAAGACTCAGATACTCTCTAGTAGACAAAGTTCCCAAATAGGTCAGATTTGTTGAGGATATTGGTCTATAATCTTTGGAGAAAATGTCTGTGGTATAAAAGAAAATAGGTAATCCAGAAAAAATAAAGGATTAAAAGAAGGGAGAGTCCCAGTATCCTCTTAGTCCTTCAGCTATAACCCTGTATTAACAACAATTCTGCAAGACTTTATAATATCCTGCAAATAAAGTCCCTTTTAGCTTTAAGATAGAATTCTGTTGTCTGTTGCCTAATAAAAGGCGTCACAAATGGAAGACACTAAATTGTGGAATCAAAATAAGCCAGTCAGAGAATGATAAATATCATATGATCTCACTCATTTGTGGAATATAATGAACAACATAAACTGATGAACAAAAACATATCCGGAGACAGAGAAGCATCGATCAGACCTTCAAATCTCAGAGGGAAAGTAGGGGAGGGTGGACGTAAGGGGGAGAGATCATCCAAAGGACTTGTATGCATGCATATAATTCTAACCAATGGACAAAGACAACAGGGGGGTGAGGGCATGAGTGAGGGGGTAGGGGGGCAAAGGGGAGATAAGGTCACATATGTAATACCTTAATCAATAAAGAAAAAAAAATTGTGAAACTGGCTGAGATGAGGTGGATAAGGGACAGAGAAGCCATAGGAAAGACAGTAATTATAGGTACTTTTGAACATTTATTTAAAACTATTTATAAGCTTTATTTATTTGTTTATTTTTATGAACACTACCATCATTAACTTTTGTTAGAGACAACTTAGTCATGGACTCAAAATGATTTTAATGGTCTACTATGGACAAACAGAGATATCTGTTACATTGCTAATATAGTTGTCTCTCAAAAGCTGACTAACAGTGCCAGAAAATTCAAATAAATTTGTAATAGAATAACTGAGACTTTAAAACAATTTTCTACAAAAAAGTTCATGTGGACAATTTTTATAAGACTTTATTTTGTATAATTGTAATTTTTTTGCAAGGTTCCTCTCATAAAAGACACCTGCTCCTTTGAATCATTACACTTGTTGGTTTTAATTTTATTATTTCCCTCAGCCACCTTTCAGGAACTTACAAATAATCTTTTTAAAACCAATTTTATAGAGAACATTTTCCCCCCACAAACACACACATACACTCCAAATAGTGACTTGTAACTATAGAAATCTTCAAGGCAAATATCCAAGTATTTTATAAAATAAAACATTTTATCAAATTTACTTGTAACACCAGATAATCACAGTCACTTTCTTCTTGTTGGGTAGGATCCAATAAGACCTTCAAGTATGATAGAAACTTTTCTTTTGCCAAAATTTAAAAAGGCTGACCAGGTGTGAACCTTCTGTTAGTATGGGGCTAAGGCCAATAATTTATTCTTAATTTTCCGTGGTATGTAGTGAAAGAGAAGGATGTCAAGAATGCTGCTATATTTTTGGCATAGAGCCATTCTTAAGTTAAGGAAAACTGAAGAAAGAAAAATTGTAGGAGAGCACATGATGTTTAAATACATGGATTAGTAATTTGAAATATTTCTCAGGTCACATTCATTCAATTTACTGGGCCTCTACTTAGTGTATAATCACATATAAAGTATGGTATTTCGTAGTCTTTAAAAAGCTATTAACTTGTATACCTGAGTTCTGTTCTTGGTTCCCTGAGTGATACTGGTGGTTGAATCTTAACTTTTATTTTTCTAGACACATATTTATATTTTCATCTTTTAACCTTTAAACATGTAAGATCAATTCAAATCAAATGGGTCTTTACATGGGGCATATTACTCTATTTACCCAAATATTTTATATACAAAAAATAGGTATAAAAGAAAACATTGGGACTGGAAACAATTCACAAGTCCCACATAAATGGAAATTGGAAAAGAAGAACCAGTTATTTGGACTTTTCAATGATTTTTGTAAGGAATAAGTGGAAAACTATTATTCCCAAGGAATTTAATTTGATTTGCCAAACCCTAGCTATAAAGCCATAAAATGTGGTCATAGGCAGATAAAAAGTAAAAGTTTTATACAATGACTATACCCTATTTGAGGAAGAATTAGAGTAGCTAGGTTCAAATCCTTATTCTATGGTTAATTATAATAGTGAGACCTTCAATATGGTGCCTAACAACTGTATGTCTCTTTTATTCTAATTTCTGAAATGAGAACAATAGCTGTTTCTCTTCATAAGGTTGTTTTGAGGATAAAAATAGTACATTACATGCACTTGAAAAAGCTGAGTAAAATTTATCATTTAGATATTTGCAATAATAAGTTGTGTGGTTAAGAGGTATTTGACTAAGTAATAATTGTGTTACACTTAGCTAATAAAACTAAGATTGCTTAATTATAAATAAACATAATTTTAATAAGTTTATACAAGATTCAAGCATAATAATACAATAAATGTGATTTAACCAAAGTACACATGAAAAAGGTATCTTCTTCTTTTCTATAGCAGCGTAGTATTCCATTGTGTAGATGTAACAGTGTTTTAATCCACTCATCTGCTGATGGGTACTTAGGCTGTTTCTAAATCTTAGCTATTGTAAATGTGCTGCTGGGAGACTTGAGGGGAAGCGATCAACCAAAAAACTTGTATGCATGTAGGCATAACCAATGGACACAGACAGTGGGGGGATTGAAAGCCAGGGCTGGGGGGCAGGGGCAGGCTGGGAGAGGACAACACAGAAAAGGGGACATATGTAAGACTTTCAATAATAAAGGATTTTTTAAAAAATAAAATAAAAATCATGGTTTTAAATTAACAAAAATTATCTATTGTCAGGCCTGCTATCCTATATAATAAAAAGGTAATATGCAAATTGACCATCATACACTCACACAAGCTGGCCGCCCCCATGTGATCAAAGATGACCACCCCCATGTGGTCACAGATGGCCGCCCCCCATGTGGTCACAAGATGGCTGGCAGGGGAGGGATGTTGGGGGGGACCAGGCCTGCAGGAGAGGGTAGTTGGGGGCAACCAGGCCTGCAGGGGAGGGCAGTTGGGGTGACCAGGTCGGCAGGGGAGGGCAGTTAGGGGTGACTAGGCCGGCAGGGGAGGGCAGTTAGGGGCGATCGGGCCGGCAGGGGAGCAGTTAGGTGTCAATCAGGCTGGCAGGGGAGCGGTTAGGGAGCTATCAGGCTGGCAGGCAGAAGTGGTTAGGGGCAATCAGGCAGGCAGGCAGGTGAGTGGTTGGGATCTAGCAGTCCCAGATTATGAGAGGGATGTCCGACTGCTGGTTTAAACCGGCTGTTGGTCATTCCCCGAGGGGTCCCAGATTAGATAGGGTGGGGGCTGGGCTGAGGGACACCTTCCCCCAGTGCACAAATTTCATGCACTGGGCCTCTACTTATAAATATTTACCAACCAACCAACGCAGAACCCAACTACTTCACTATAGAGTGGAAATGGCTGTATTATCACTATTATCACTATTTCTATCGTGAAATGAAGCAGATGAACATGGTAATTATAGTAATTACATATTCTATGCCAAATCCTTCTACCAAACACATACAAACTTTTAAGAGTACCAATAAAGCATTTTTTAGCCTAATGTAGTAACCAAATCTGAATGTCCAGTCCAGTCCTTTCTCCCATGCAGCAGACTTGTATTTAAACTTGGCACCTACTTCTAAATACCTCCAAATTTTCTTAAATTTAATGCTGTTAAAAAACAACTCATGTATTCTCTCTATGTAGAGCCCTTCCAGTTTTCTAGAAATAGAATTTTATATTTCTTTAAACAACTGACCAAGACACTCCCCTACCACCACCACTTTTTATCTTAGACATGCAAGGCAGCCACTTTTCTGAGGAGAACAGATAATGGAATACAGATGGTCTAGTTGTCTCATTTGATTTTGTTTGGTTGTTATTGCTCCTGTGGTTGTTTCCTGGAAAGGTCCTGAATCTCTACAGCATCTTTAACTCCCTGCGCCCAGGGGATTGAAGTCACTGAAGAATGGTCAAGCCAAGGAGCAGTGATTGAATTCTTATTATAAAGTCTATACAATAAATGCTTACAGCTCAAGGATAATTGAGAAACTTACTGCTGACAAGTTCTCAATCTCACAGATGAGGCAGATCTACAAGCAAGCAATGAACATAGATCAAAGGCATCATGGATGAGGCTTCTGAATCAGAAATCTTGGCTAATTCATATATTCACCCTAATTAATATATATGAAAAGAAGTAGGTTCTAAATTAGTTATAATTTCTTTAGACATCTATCAAGTAGATTTATTTAAAAATGTGCCTGACATAACCCATTTAATTCTGTAGTTAATATTTTTTATTTTAATTTTTATATTGATTGTAAATAATGTTTAGCTATTAACTTCATGGTCAGTTATAAGATTTTTAAATTTGAATTCAGAAATCCTTCAAAACTGTGAACTACTGTAAAATATCCAGCCAGTCATTCTCAATATTTCTCCAGCATATTATTACAATGCAAATTACATTTGGTGGTTGATAAATTTATTCTGTTTACTCATTTGATGAGATGAAAGAGTAACAAATAACTTCCTAGATGTAATTGCAACTTTCCAAAGGTTAAATGAATACTTTACTATTAGGAAGTGTTTACTGGTATAATAAAAAAATGAACATTTGTGATCTCAATGAAAAGAATACCTTAATTTAAGAGATAAAATGATTCTAATATTTCAAATGTTTATTTCTGTTAAGGTAAGCACACTCAACAAGTGTTTTATCTACATGGCATTGATATGCAAATAACCATGTTTAATTTAGCTCTTTTCTTAAAATTTCATATGCCCTAAAATAATTTCAGAAGTCCAACTTACAAAATCTTTGCAATTCATTGATGAATGTTTAAGAAACAAAAAAAATTCAAGAATATAATTTTTTTATTACTTGCCTTAGAGTAAGTTCTGTAGTGGATAATTTTAGGAAATCATCTCTCAGATACAACTAAATCAATGTTGCCTAAATGTTTTCTGTTACCTACACCCAGGATATACAGCTGAAATGAATGCCTGAGAAGTAATACACTAATGATCAGCATAACTACTACACTTCATTTTTAATGCCCATTTTGTGTTATTTTGGTGCTTATAAACCATTTTCATGATAAAAATAAAATGCATTATTGCCATATTTTTTTCAGTGTCAGCATGGTTAGCAGCCTTGTGCTGTACTTCCAGATGAAGATAAAACGTGCAACATTGTCACACCACACACTGTGACATTAACTTACAACTGAGCACCAGTAAGAAAATATAAAAGGCATTTTCTTAAGAATATGCTTATGCTTAAAACCAATTTAACTTTATCAAAACATCTTTGTTTCCAAATAAAGAAGCAAATATTCCATTAAGAACAGAGGCCTAACATGTGAATGCCATTTACATGATTAAGCAGTGATAACACACTGTTCTGCATTTAATTCCCACACACGGTATTGAACCAAATGTGAAACTGATACTTTGGTGACATTAAATATCCATAGCTTTGAAATGTGCTGCCAGTTAATTACTACCAAAGCCATGTGCTTCAGAATTTTCTATTCACCTCTATTCTGAAGCTCTTACTATGATGCTAAGACAAGGACATTAAAGTGATACAAAACTGTGAAAAGGAGGGGAGCATTTAAAAATCTTATGCAGAGGGGAAGGGGTGGGAGAAACTGGATAAAAATCTCATGCATACTAATCGCAAAGTTGGGCACATTAACAGAAATGAAACTGATCTCTGACTCAAAAATGAGATTCAGAATTCCTGTTCAAAATTGTATTGTTAGCAGTATGACAGGTTCCAAGCCATGTGCATAACCCAACACATATTTAAATCATTAACATCGCTCTTCTACTCTAAACAGAACAGAATGGATGATTTAACTGATAATTATGTCAGAAATTAACCAACGCTGGAAAAAACTTTCATTTGGGATCGCCTGTTGATTTCAAGTTGAACATGACTGCTCTGTTCCATCAAAGCACCAAAGACCAAATGTATATAGGCAAAAATCACTTATGTGGAGAGTCTGATTTCTCTTGCCAGCACGTCACAATGATGTCAGAAAAGAAGGAAAGGGACGAGTTAGGCCTGTTGGCCAGATTGCTTTTCTATATTAACAGCTAGAACACTTGGAGACAATTTATTTGACCAGCTGCCAACTCAAAAATGCTTCGATCTTTAGGACATGCCTTGTGTTCCTTTCCTGTTTGGTGTGTAATAATACAATAATGAATCATCCCTGTCCAATAAAAATGTGGAAAATTATACAGGTTTATTATAAAGATAAATCATCTGTGATGTCACCACCCAGAAAAGCCATCCATAAACTTTGGTGTGTATCCTTCTAGACTCCTTACTCCCCACCCCTACTCTGCCACCCTACCCAATGTCCTCAAGCCTTCACTCTGCTAAGTAAAGACTTTACTAAAAGTTTTGAAACAGCAACAAAAGGTGAAGCAAGGATAAGAACTCAAAGATTATCTACACTTTTTTTTTATTAGGCCATAGGACTGATGATGTCTCATTTTAAAATATATTGATCAGATAAGATATACCACGAAAGTTAAGGTTATTGACTCCATAAAAATCATATTGAAAACCATTTTAAACATATTGTCTTTAGAAATATTAAAGGATGTGTATTTCTTTATCTGTTGGTAAGCACCACCTTCCACTGCATAAACTTGAGAAGTAAACTTCTCATGCACAGCCAGGAGGAAGATAAATCACTAAGGGTTTGGGGTACTTGGGAAAATTTAAACCTATTTACAATGCCAAGCCAGGCATTACAGCAGCTGTTATTATTAGTTTTAAACCATTGAACAAATGCTGTGTAGTTGATTTCTACCCCTCTCTTCACTTGAGCTGGTGAGCTGGAGTAGATCACATAGATCCCTGAATGTTGACATAGTATTCTACAGTATGAACACACCACTGTTTACTTTACAGTTCCTTCATTCACACTCAGTAACTCTCAATATTTTCCTTTGAGAAAAATGCTAGTGAAAAAACTAACTTGGCCATCAGCATTGTATTTTCATAAGTGATCGTTTTTCAACTTTTCTCAGACTGGTGAGTGTGATGTGCAATCTTGTCTTTAAATTGTTAACCACAGATTAGATTTGCTAGTTAATAACCTTAAAATCAATGGAGTAAAAGAGTTTATATTCTTGTATCTGACTTATTTTGATCATCTTTGTATTTGTGAGATTTATCTATGTTGTTGCATGTGATAATAATTTTGTTTATTTACATTTGCTGTGTATTTCAAAGACTATCCTACAGTTGATGGACTTTTGAGCTGTTTCCACTTTTGAGTTAATATGAATAATGCTAATATGAATATAACATTCATGTTTTGGTGAATATATGAACTAACTTTTGGGAGTTTATAACTTAAGTGTGAAATTACTGGGTCATGAGCAAAGAGTAGCTTTAACTTTAGTAGATATTGCCAGTGCTCTGAAATGGCTATAAATATTTAAACTCACACCAGCAATTTATGTGATAATTTTGATGCTATAGTGACAATTGTACATTTTATTTTTCAACTGTTTTATACTATTATATGAAAATACCATTGATATTTTAAATATACCTTGTTCTCAGTTACCTTGTCTAAATCATTAAATAAATCTAATAATTCCTATCATTTTAAAATTTCCTACTTATATAATTATGTTATATAAAATAATATTTTTTTCTTAAATTTTGAATGCTTTGGTAGTTTTTTTTTTATGTAGCTTTGGGAACTGAGTAGCACCTTCAGTACCCTATTGAGTGAAATGGTGACAAGGGACATTCTTATGTACATAACTCAAGGAAAAATACTGAATATTTCATGATTAAGTACTATAATTCATCACTAAGTATGAAAATATGTTTTCAATATAGTTCATCAGTTTAAAACTGTACTATACACCAGAATCTAATACAAAATAACATTGAATGTAAACTGTAATTGAAAAATAAAATAAAAAATCTCCTATTCTTAGATTACTTAGGGTTTTTGTCATAAATTTTTGTGAAATTTATATGTATATATTTATAGTATCCATTTATTTTCCATTATTTTGTTATGTGATTTATATTTTCATAAATATAAATATGTGTGAATTATATTTTAATGTTAATCTAATCTTAACATACCTAGAATTCATCCTAGTTCTTTGCTATACAACTGTATTTCATATTTTATTATTGACATACAATTTTTGCATCTATGATCATGAGAAATAATGAGATGTTAGCCTGTAATTTTTTTTAAATGATTTTGCCACATTTTGGATGAGAACTATGCTGGCTTTGTGATTTGGTGAGTGCCCTTGTTATTCATAATCTCTAAAAGAGATAGAATAAGGTTGATATGTCTTCCTTAAAAAATTGGAAGAATATACTAGTTAAGGCTCTGAATCCTCTTTTGAGAATGTTTTTAATTAAAGATTTATTTTTTAACAGGTGAAGGACCATACAATTTTTTTTTTATTTCTACTGTGTTGGTTTTATTTTTACCTTTTTTAGGTCTTTTGCCCATTTTTAAATTGGATTGTGTTGTTGTTGTTTTTGGTGTTAAGTTTTATAAGTATTTTTTATAAATTTTTTGATATTAACTTTTTATTGGATGTATCATTGGTGAATATGTTCTCCCATTCAATATGTTGTCTTTTATTTTTTTTGATGGTTTCCTTTGCTGTGCAAAAGCTTTTTAGTTTGATGTAGTTCCATTTGTTTATTTCTTCATTTGTTTCCCTTGCCTTAGGAGGTGTATCAGAAAAAATATGGCTACAGGAAATATCCAAGATTTTACTGCCTATGTTATCTTCTAGGATTTTTATGGTCTCAAGACTAACATGTAAGTCTTTTTTAGAGATTTTTTAAATTGATTTTGAAGAGAAAGGGAGAGAGTCTTTGATTGGCTGCCTCCTGCATGCCAGGGATCAAGCCCTCAACCTAAGCATGTGAATGGAACTGGATGACACCGAACCAACTGAGCCACACAGGCCCGGGCTAACATTTAAGTCTTTAATCCAATTTTAGTTTATTCTTGTGTATGGTGTAAGAAGGTGGTCTAGTGTCATTTGTTTGCATGTATCTGTCCAGTTTTCCCAACACTATTTATTGAATGGATTGTCTCTACTCTATTGTGTGTTCTTGCCTCCTTTGTCAAGTATTAATTAACCATAAAGGCATGGGTTTATTTCTGGCTCTTGATTATTTTCCATTGATCCATATGTCTGTTTATATGCCAGCAGCATGCTGTTTTGATTACTATGAACTTGCAGTCTATTTGTGTTGGTTTTAGCCAGATTTGTTTTTCAAGGAGTCTGACAATTTTTATTTAAATTTTCAAATGTATTAGCATACAGTTTCTTTTATTTTGATATCTTATTTTATTTGCCTTATTTGTAGAATTTCATTCATCCTGTGGGTAATTTGCATTTTCCTTTTTCTTGTTCAGTCATGCTGATAATTCATCAAATTTATTAATATTTTAAATAAGTCATTGCTTTTCGAATGTCTATTATGCATTTCTTTCTTATTTCACTGATTGTGCTAATATCTTTATCTTTTCTTATTACTTTAGTTGTATTTAAGTTGCTAAAATTTTTTTCTTCTTTAAATCATAGCTTAGATTGTTGATTTTCAACCTCTCTTCTTGTCCTCTATATTAACTTAAAGCTGTAGTTCACCCCAATCACTGCTTTAGTTGTATCTCATGTTTTAAAATGACGTATTTCAACTTGTGTGGATATATGCATAACCCATAGATACAGACAACAGGGTGTTGAAGGCCTGAGGCAAGTGGCAAGGGTGGATTAGAAGGGGTCACTGGGGGAAAAAGAAGACATATGTAATGTTTTCAACAATAAAGATTTTTTTAAAAAAAGGGGAAAATAAATAAATAAAATGACATATTTCCAATAATATGTAGCATAGTATTATTTCTCATTTTTTTGTAGAAATAAAATAAATAATATGACACCTTGACAAGAATATGTGATATATTGATACTATTTGAATAAGCACACCTCTCAGCAAGCTTTAGATTATAACACATAGGGTCCCAGTTCTGTTTGTCTTGAAGGAAAGCATTTTCCCTATTTTCAGAGACAAATAAGAAAGGCCAAGACTGTGGTTTGCTGCGATAATTATCATATTGAAACATAAACCATTTCCCAAGGCAATATATATAATTTTCCAGTTTTTCCCTGCCAAAGGGACCAAATTAAGGATACCACGTCTGGATTTCTGCCAAGTAAACCATTGGATTTAATGACATTATTTTATAGATAGAGAATCTAAGAAGCATGCTGATAGACAAGTACTAGTATGTTATGTCCCTGGTTCATTCTTGAAATTACAATTTAGCAAAGTTAATCTATGATCCTTTATGTAGTATACAGTAGCCTGGAATGGTTAATGTATTATCCAGCACTTAACTATTATAAACAGTGCTTGAGCAGAAAAAAAACGTTACCAGAAAGAAGTGCAAGATTTGATTACTGTCAGAGCTGAAGACACATAGTCACCCTTCTGTTAATGAAATGAAAACCAACAAGGAAGGTCTAAATCTCAAACAATTACAATGAAATGCATTTAAAAGTCAAGTTTGCACATTACATCATATGGCAGAGCTTTCTGTCTTGTACAGAGCACCAGAGAAAAATCTCTCAGCTCAGATAAGGCTCTAGATTATCACTCTATTGGATCAAAATAAATTATAACTTTATTCCACGATTAAATCTGCTAACTTACTTAGGATTAAACCTTTCTATCATCTATCAGTATGAGGTCATTATTCTTTATTACCTGCTCAAACCATTTGTCTTTATATTACTGATAATTATTCAAAGATGCCCTTTTTCTGCCCTTTTATTTTCAGTAAGTCAGCTATAATTACCAGTTTCCTGTCTGCAACATCACTGCATCACTAAGAGCAATAGACCTTTATCAGCCTGTCCTATATAATAAAAGGCCAATATGCAAATTATTCCCCCTGGGAGTTCCACCAACAGGGAGTTCGACCACTCTCTATGATGTGTGCTGTCCACCAGGGGATGGGGCAGAACGAAGGAAGGCCTGGCTGGCAGCCTGCAGCCAGGGGAAGGAAAGCCCTGATCAGGCCTGATCACTGGCCAGGCCTAGGAATTTCATGCGCCAGGCCTCTAGTAGAGTTAATATTAGCCATAATGACAGAGCTTTTAATATTCTAAAACCAAATTCATTTTACAGCTCTATGGTTAGTTGTAGTGATAGTTCCTGTAAAATTACATTAATATATATTTTGCTAAATGTGTAAAACATTTGTTTAGATAATTTTTGCTCATAATTTTAATATTCTTCACCATTTTCATTAATCAATGACAGAAATAACAAGAAATGCTATTTTTATTTGAACTATGTCTGCTCTGAATTGTGCTGGATATATACATACACATTCATGTACAAGGTCTTCAGTTTTAATTCATTTCACCTTCATCTGACAAAAGACATCTTCATATTGACTTTTTGACACAATGACTAAGAACAGTAGTGTCTTTTCTCCTTTTATTAACCATTCAGTTAAAGGGAAAGTTTGCAGAAACACTATCCCAAAGGAAAAATAATAATTGGTGATAGATGAAGAGCAAGTGTTATCTATATTTAATGTAGTTTATTTTATAAGAAGACATTTAAAACCCTAGTATCTAATTGTTATTCAATTTGCATATGCAACTTCACTTCCATTGTGTAAATTAAATATAAGCAATTAATTTATTTTCTTTATGATAAAATTCAGACAACATAAAATGTGAAGTTAGGTTTCATTTATTTTTATCTGCATCTCTGTGAGTTATAAAACAGGTTATTCTCACTTTGCAAGTAGAGAAATCAATGGAAAATATTGTTAATGATTACAATATATCTCAACTCCTTGTGATTTCTTACATATAGTTTGATCTTGTACCTTAGCACTGGTATCTGAACAAAAGAGCACAACTAAAACACAATAGATTTCTGTTGAAACTTCTTTGGGGCTCAATGAATAGATATAAAATAATTAATGAATTATGTAACCATAAGTAAGTAATCTATCCAATCTGGATGTTTAATCTTCATCTATTAATTGGTGATAACACCTAAATCAATTGATTACAAAAATAAAATTATTAACCAATATAGAAGAGCGGTCCTAAGGGAAAAGCCTCCAAATGCTAACATATTGTTAAAACAGTTTGTTTCTTTCTGACTGCTAGGGTGGGCCCATCCAAAATTTCTTTTCATTCTCAACCACTTAAATCTTCCATCTATGCTTTTCCTAGCTCTACTCTGACACGAAGGCCTTTTTTCTTCTTTACAATCCAAATTCTTTCTATTCTTCATGACTCATTGCATTTATGTCTGTCTTAATTTTCCTATCTGCATTCATCTCTTGTATTACAAACCCACTATCTTATGTTTTAGTCAAAAACAAAGTTGCTGTCTTTTTTTAGTAAGATTAATGTTTTTTACTCTAATTACAGTGAGACAGATTGGTAAAAGAGTTCCATGTTTACTTTATTTCATTCTTTATTCAAATACTGATTGAGTATTTATTAAGCATCAAGTGTGTGCCAAGTTCTGTTTGTGCCCTCTTCATGAGAGCAAACAAAAATTCCTGCCCTGGTAACATAGACACTTTGGTTAGCAGAAATGACAATGAAATAAATTATTAGTGAAATAGGAATTATGTCACATGGTGGTAAGTGCTGTAGAGAAAAAGTAAAGCAGATCTAATATTAGAGAGGATGACATAATAATGCTTATAATGCAGAGACTGTTAATTTTCACTCATACCCATCCCTCTCTTTTCCTGTAGCTAGATACATGACTATCCCATTAAAAAGTCTACAACGCCCCATCTCCCTCCTAATTGAGTGCAGTTGGTGATTAAATTCTGGTCAATGAGATATTAGATTAGTAGTAGCGTCAGCTGCTGAAATCCCTTTTTAGATGGCACGTGACATATGCCCTTTGCTTTCTTTCTTCATCACCTTCTATACTTGGCTTCCTGATAAGAATGGCTGAAACTCTAGCCATAATCTTGGACCAGGATGAACAAGAGTCACATCCTAAGATCACAGAACAATAAAATGAAAGAAGCCTCGGTTTTAAGAAGTTCATGGAATAGAACCACAATAACACCCTTGAATTTGCTAATTCTGTAAATTTTTGAGAGAGAAATACGTTTTTATTTAATTTAAGCCATCTTTCTTTTGGGTCCCTATGATAAGCGGATGGACCTAATCCTAAGTGATATATGTATCTGAAGGTATGATTTTAACTCACTGATAAATTATAGGGCTTGACATATTATTAAAGAGGAAAAGAGGGGTTTTCTGCATTTGCAGCTGAATCTGTTTGAACACAATTTAGGAGCTTGACAAGGAGACATTTGTTCACTCTTCATTCTTCCACTCAAAGCAAAAATTCATAGATATTCAGTTACAATTTCTTTTACCGTGAAACACTTTGGTAACTGATAGACAAAGTTTACTCAGTCGCTCCCCCTCTCCCCACATTAAAGTATAAAAAACAATCAAGCATGATTTCTAATTAAAGAGAAAGATTTTAAAGTTGATACACATACCATACATTTCTCCTCCCACACTGAATTTGAAGCTCAGTTTATTCATATGCTCTTCTAAGATCAATGGCCAAAGTAGCATGCTATGGATTTGACTTGATTCACATTCCATGAGGAAAGTGCACACATCTACAGTTCTCAGGGCTTCTCAACCCTGAATAGCATTGAAAAATACAAATAACTTAAAGAAGAACCAAAAGAACCCCCACTTTTATTATTTTGTTTAAATGTGTTTAGATAACATAAAAAAGTCAAACTCCGTGTGCTTATATCTCATACAACCATAAAGATCAAAGCAAATCTTAAATTTAAATTAAAACAAAATTTTGAAGTTAAAAGAATTTCAACCAAAACTATTAATTTAATGTGACAGATTATGTTACTTTGCTGAAACTCACTGGCTTCTTGAAACATACGTATGTACAACTTTTTTTATTAAGTTATTACATATGTGTCCTTATCCCCACATTACCCTCCATCCCCTCCATTCATGCCCTCACCCCCTGGTGTCTGTGTCCATTGGTTAGTCCTTATATGCTTATATGCTTGCATATAAGTCCTTTGGTTGATCTCTTCCCTTTACCCCACATCCCCTACCTTCCCTGTGAGGTTTGACTGTCTGATAAATGCTTCTCTGTCTCTGGATCTGTTTTTGTTCATCAGTTTATGTGGTTCATTATATTCCATAAATGAATGGGATCATGTGATATTTACCTTTCTCTGACTGGCTTATTTCATTTAGCATAATGCTTTCCAGTTCCATCCATGCTGTTGCAAATGGTAAGAACTCCCTTTTTACTGCAGCGTAGTATTCCATTGTGTAGACATATCATTGGTTTCTAATCCACTCATCTACTGATGGGCACTTAGGCTGTTTCCAAATCTTAGTTATGGTGAATTTTGCTGCTATGAACATAGGGGTGCATATATCCTTTCCGGTTGGTGTTTCTCTTTTCTTGGGATATATTCCTAGAAGTGGGATCACTGGGTCAAATGGAAGTTCCATTTTTAATTTTTTGAGGAAACGCCATACTGTTCTCCACAGTGGCTACACCAGTCTGCATTCCCACCAGCAGTGCACGAGGGTTCCTTTTTCTTCACATCCTAGCCAGCACTTGTCATTTGTTGATTTGTTGATGATAGCCATTCTGACAGGTGTGAGATGGTACTGTGTTGTTGTTTTGATTTGCATCTCTCGGATGATTAGTGACTTTGAGCATGTTTTCATATGTCTCTTGGCTCTTAAGGGCAGGTCCTCTTGAGCATATTACATGTATCTGCTATTCAAAGTTTTAATCTATTACTGTTAATCTGCCTTCTAACTATATTGTTTTAAAGATCATATCAACATAGTTTTGCTTTCACTTGAGAGTAAGTCATGTTTTATGAATTAAATTTGCCTCTGGTGACTTATTTTTAATGTAAGAGAGAAAAAGAAATAGTGTTAATATAACTGCAAACCAAAAATTAAACACAAAAAACATATGACAGATTTCCCACTAAGATGAAATAGTATGTACTGAATTTAAGCTCTTTTTAATAAAACTTATAAATGAAAAAAATATATGGAATGACTCTTCTCAAGATTTTAGATACCAAGCCAGGATGGACACTGTTCTCAGAGAGACAGGAAACATGACATGAAGTCTATGATTGTTTATGTTGTGAATACTGATTAGCACATGTATGATAACTACCTGAAAGGATTATAGAAAAGCATGTCCAATGTTTACAAAATGTTGAAACTTATTTCTATTCTCAACAATCACAGTGGAAAACTTCATAATTCATAGGTGTTCAGTTAGAGTATTAACAAGGATCATATCTCATTAGAGAAATTTAAATTTCTAGTTCTTTTTAACAAAGCTTAAAAGCAAGACCCATAAAAATGGAACTGTTTTTAAACAAACCATATTCCAGAAATAAAAACACTGTGAATATTTTTAGTAATACAAAAATATCTAGCTTACAACAATATAAAGTTCAAAATGTCTGATATTCAATCATAAATTACCATATATGCAAAAAACAGGAGTAG